>NC_058414.1:74742767-74752354 GCF_002201575.2 Neomonachus schauinslandi | reverse complement strand
TATATATATATATATATATATATATATATATATATATATATATATATATGTGTGTGTGTATGTGTATATCAGTTTTTTAATTCAAGTAAAATTAACATACAATGTTACATTAGTTCCAGGTGTACAATATAGTGATTCAACAATTCTATACATTTCTCAGTGCTCATCAAGATAATTATACTCTTAATCCTCTTTATTTCACCCATCCTCCCACCACCTCTCCTCTGGCAACCACCAGTTTGTACTCTGAATTTAAGAGTCTGTTTTTCTGTTTATCTCTTTTTGTTATTATTCATTTGTTTTGTTTCTTAAATTCCACATCTGGGTCAAATCCTATGGAATTTGTCCTTCTCTGGCTGCCTTATCTCATTTAGCATTATACCCTCTAGGTCTATCCATGTTGTTACAAATGGCAAGATTTCATTTCCTTTTATGATTACTATTCTATTGTATAAATATATCATCATCATATATTTATATTTATTTATATTTTATGTATTTATATTTTTACATTTATTTATCTATATATTTATATAAATATATATATGAATTTTTTAATTTATTTAAACCTAAAATGTTGGTGATAGACATTTCCATTGAAGAAAAGTTAATCTTTTAATCCATTCCTCTTTAAAAATTGATCTCTGTAACCAAGAATTTGCTTTCTCATTGCAGAATCTAATTGATAATTTAATTCCCCCAGGAATTCACTCTGGGTAAGAAGAGATTTATAGTGATTTGACATGGTGCCTTAACTGCCTTAACTATGTTGTTGTCAATTGTAGAACATGTTTGTGAGTATTTCCACTCTATAAATTGATAAACACTAGAATTCTGTGTACAATTTTATAGAAGTTGATAACTATCTTTATCTTTTTAGTTTTACATATTTCAAGTTTTATAAACTTGAAACAATATCAAAGTACTAATATACCATTTGCTAATTATGAACTAGCTAACAGTCTTGAAATTACTATTTTTAATACTTTATTTATAGGATTTCCTATTCCCTGGTTCCCTAACGACAAGAATTAATGAGTATGAACAAGTAATCAAACATTATCTGTGTTAAAGTATGAAGCGGAACATAGTTTCTGCTGCCATAAATATTCCTGTCCATATGGTAAAGGTACAATATTGGCACTGAAGCTTGCAAGTCCATCTGGACAGAACCTGATTTTCCTGGATAAGGCAAAGCTTTCTAAATCAAGCCATCTGTTTGTATGTCTTAAAAGAACCTGTAAATAAAATAAGGCAATATGTGCTTGTGAAAAGAGAGATCAGAGTTAGCTTGACATTTATGTAGCACAATAGAGAGCCAGTTATGATCACCTATTGATTATTTTCAGATTTATTATTTTGCTGCCTTGGACCAATCAATAGATGTTGCCTATGACCTGTAAAGAATAACTAATGCATGTATTAATCATCAATACTTAAGCTCATTAAAACTAGAAAGGACCCCAAATTTTTATCAGCCCAACCAACTCTTTCTTCTTAGACATTGAAGAACCTCCACTTGTTGCTTTTATCATTACATTTTATAAATATTATTTGGAAAATTTTAACAGAGTACATCTTAGGAAAATATAAGGAATGGATATTGAATTACTCTGGAGAAAGATGTGTTCAAAAAAGTTAATACCTGCCTATTTTATATAATAATCAAATCTTCATTTATACTGCAAGTATTCTGGACATGTTATAATAAATTTTTCTCATTCAAACAAAAATGTAAAAGAAAAGCAATAAAACATCAAAGCACATCAGGTCTAAGTATTCAAGCTGTCACAGTACTTGATCCATCCTGGAAAAAACGGTTTCCATGAGAAGTACATTTACTGATGGAAGAACTAGACAACTTGCAGAATTGAAGATTGGTAGGTGAATCAATATGAACAGTAATATAGTTTTCTTAAAACAATTTAGTTGCCTATGGGAGCTGAACAAAGAACATATCAAAAGTCAAGCTAAATTAGTTAACAGATTTTGTTTGGGCGGAAGTAAAGGAGGTGAGATTTCATGGGACCAGCAGTATTCTTAGAAATATATTACTCAAATATCTTCAGAATAGATTGCAAATCTAAACATTAAAAAAAATCACAAGTACTTCCTGTAAGAAGTTTACTGGAAATGTAAAGGAAAAAACAAAGTGTCAACAAATCATTGATTGATATGCTAATATTGCTAACTATTGTATTTGCTTTAATATATTGTTGTAGTAGGCCAAATTCTAAGATGGCTCCCATGACTTTGCCCTTAGATGTAAATCCTGTCTTTATGTTACATGGAAAAGGTCATTTTGCTGATATAATTAAAGTTACTAACAAGTTGATCTTAAAACAGGAAGATAATCTGGATAATTCTTTAAAAGCAGAGAGTTTTCTCCAGCTAGTAACAGAAGAGGAAGTCAGAGAGATGTTGTGAGTCTGGCCTGGAAGAAAGTAAATGTGCAGTTTTTGAATTGTGTGTGTGTGCTACTACCCTGGACCTGTAGTTGGAATCTAGGAGATGTAAGCTGTATCTGAACAACAGCTAGCAGAAAAATGGGGACCTCAGTCAAGTAATTGCATCTAAATTCTGTCAACACTCATAGAGTGGCCACAAACTTTTAAGATACTTTGTCCTTCTTTTAGTTCTGATGGAGTATTTGACCATGTGGATGCTGAGTCCTCTAAAAGTGGCCTGCCTTCATGCAGAACACATTTTCTCTCTTGTTTATGTTTGTTGGGAGCAGATAACTATAGGAACAGCCATTTGTTCTAGAATAGTAACTGTGATGTCACTAGGCACACATTTATGTATATAATTTATCACAGTGATGTGAAATAAATCAATCCTAGATACATTTAGTTTTGTTCATAAAACTATTATATTTAGGTATAAGTAGTATTTCACACTCTTAGAGTACTTTTTACAAATGTAAAATATAAATTTTTTCTTAATTTATTAGTTTCTGAATATACATTATTAGTTGGTGTGGTAAATTTCCACAAAATATGTACAATTAATCATAATGATGAAAATGCTCAACTTCACAGATGCATGTATACACACTTGTTCTAGATTGAACTCCTCACCATATGGGGTTTTCTTGAATCTAAACCTTTCTTGCCACATTCTAGGTTCTGAGTTCACCTTTTCCAATTGCACATTTTCCCCCAGGCTGCTCCAATTCTTGGAAACCTGTGGTTATTCTCCTTTTCCCTTGGACTAGGATTTGGGGATCTTTAAAAACTAGAAACTCTAAGAGATAAGTTACTGTCAAAACACTACCAGATTTGTGGTGTAATGGGAAAGGCAGAGGAGAAACCCAGGAGGGGTCTTTGGTAAGGTAGATGGACTGGGAAGAGTTTAAAAAAAAAAAAAGAGAGAAGTAAGAACCGTTTCTTATCTTTCTTTGAGTGGACTTCAGAGCCAGGAAAAGGTGCATCATTGGCTTATTTAAAAGGTCCGTCTATGGGGTGCCTGTGTGGCTCAGTCTTTAAGTGTCTGCCTTCAGCTCAGGTCATGATCCCGGGGTCCTAGGATCGAGTCCCTTGTTGGACTCTTTGCTCAGTGGGGAGCCTGCTTCTCCTTCTCCCACTCCCCTTGCTTGTGTTCCCTCTCTTGCTGTCTCTCTCTCTCTCTGTCAAATAAATAAAATCTTTTATAAATAAATAAAAATAAAAGGTCCCTCTACTCAGCCATTACCCAACCTTTATATAGCAATAAGGACTTCCACTTGATGATTAAAAGATAGTCTTTTAAAAGGCAAACATATGAGAATTTTCATATTTAAATAAATCTGTATCATCAGAATATCTAATATCATAACAGATCTGTTCCCTTTTTGATATGGAAAAATGTTGAAAGTTACCACAGTGTTGAATTAGGAAAAGTAAATTTCATTAAAGGTGATAAAGGATTGGGCACTTGGGTGGCTCACTCAGTTAAGCTTTGGACTCTTGGTTTCAGCTCAGGTCATGATCTCAGGGTAATGAGATCAAGCCCCATGTCAGGCTCCGTGCTCCAGGGTCTGTGGGAGGTTCTTTCCCTCTCCTTCCCACTGCTCTTGCACGTGCTCTCTCTCTCTCTCAAATAAATAAAATCTTTTTTTTTAAAGAAAAGGTGATAAAGGATTAAAAAGGGAAAGTCAGTGACTCAGAACAGATTTCTTTACTGAGCAATTTTGATAATTGCTGCACTATTTATCTTAATTTGTGTGAAAGGAAAGTTGAGTACTGAGGGTGAATAGAAGTCATACCATAGAAGTCAGACCTGGGCACCTAGGTATTCAAGGTATGCATCTGGATAGCTTGGAGGAAGCCCACCTTCCACTTAAAAAGTGCCATCAAACCTACCATGCACACTAGGTCACAGGTAACTTTTACTCTAACATCTTCTCAAATGATATTAGCAATGTGTAAGACCCATATTTAATAGGAAAAAGAAAACATCATTTAGGCTCCACAAGATTCAGTGTGAAAGATTGGGAGTATAACTGTTGGACATCTTTGGCAATACTTCTGCTAATCAATGCCGTGTCAGATGAGTAGGAGAAAGGGACTGGAGAAGAGAGAGCATGGTATAGAAGGTATAGAAGGGGAGATGTAGCTTTTCCCAGGTTTAGCACAGGATAAAAAAAGAAAAATTTAATATTAGTGTAACTTTACTACTTAAATGAATTACTTTATTGATTTAAAAGGAGTATTTTGTGGGGTTTTTTTGTGTGGGGTGTGTGTGTGTGTGTGTGTCTGTGAGTAACTTTATTGAGGTATAATTTACATACCATAAAATCAACCTATTTTAAGTATACAATTCAATGACTTTAGTATTATCTACCAAGGTTTGATCCTTCCATGATAAATTAAAAAATTGGCTGGGCTGCTGCTGCCTTGTGGTTTAGAAGACCCCAACAATAAGTTCTTCTGGAGTTATATTCTACTTCTTGCCAGAACTAAAAAAAAAAAAAAGTGAAAAGATTGAGCTGGAACTAGAACACACTCATGGAGATCTGTAAAAATGAGAGTGCTTATAGGACACTTTCAAAGAATTCACACAAAGAGCCCCAAGACCGCAAGCTCACAAAGAAGGAACTGAGCATTAACAGAGTTGTTCAGACAGATGGTGAAAACTGAGACGAATTTAAGAACCAGCTAAATATAGAGCTGTCTGTCCCTTTTCCCACCACTCCTCTCATCTCTTCTTCACTCTAACATAGAAAAGGAAATAGGCTTCAATAAAAAGGAGAAAGCCAGGTATCTGAGAATGAGAATCATTCCCCATCCATCTTCACACAACCAGGCTATCAGCTCAAGACTTCCAAGAATATAGGAAGTAGATGGAATGTAAATCATTTGAGCTTGGAATATTAAATGGAATAGATTAAAAAATGACCAGAAAATTGTGTTGTCTGATTAAAATGACAGAAAATAGTGATTCAACACTGATTGAAGGTAGTGACAAGAGAAAAAATAATTTCCTATTTATAGCCCACTGAAATGAGTCTGATTAAAAACACAGCAAAACAAAACAAAAAGTGTCACTTAAATTTATGTGCCAGTTATATTTGTCAAAGATTTCTAGATGAAAAAAAAAGACTTCTAGATGTAATTATCTAACTACAAAATAGTCTAGATGTCCAATTGCCAATAATCAATTTGTATTTATCCCACTAATGTAGGAAAACACCTTGTGTCCTCTACTAATTCAGGAAACAAAAATTTTAGACTTACAAATGCTTTTTTCTTTAAGATTTTAAATAATCTCTATACCCAGTGTGGGGTTCAAATTTACAACCCCAAGATCAAAAGTCACATGCTCTACTGACTGAGCCAGCCAGGCACCCCTATAAGTACTTTTATGCTGAAATGTTTTCTTATGAGGCCTGAACTAAGTAGAAAATAATTTCATAAATTTTCCTTTCTCCTATCATTTCTGCTTAATTGAGGTTTGAGGAAACTGAACAAATAGAGAAAGATGATGATTCTTATGATTTTTCTCTAGTGATTCAATTATAATAAAGGTAAATATAAGATTAGAATGCTTAGTTTTCATGAAGTATATTTTTTTAAAAAAAGAAAAATTTAATATTAGTGTAACTTTACTACTTAAATGAATTACTTTATTGATTTAAAAGGAGTATTTTGTGGGTTTTGTGTGTGTGTGTGTGTTTGTGTGTGGTTGTGTGTGTGTGTGTCTGTGAGTAACTTTATTGAGGTATAATTTACATACCATCAAATCAACCTATTTTAAGTATACAATTCAATGACTTTCAGTATATCTACCAATATATACAATTATCATCACAATCCAGATTTAGAACATTCCTACCACTCCAGTAAAATTGTCCATGCCCATTTGTAGTTAACTAACTTGGTTCTATTTTGCTTGCTGTGATACAAAAATAGTTAAGTATGTCTTGTAATTTGAAGAGCCTGGAAATTTCATAATAACTAAAGAATAATTCTTTTTTTATTCAAGTGTAATTAACATGCAGTGTTATGTTGCTTTCAGGTGTACAATATAATGCTTCAACAATTCCATACATTTCTGAGTGCTCATCAAGATAAGTTTACTCCTTAAATCTTTAATCTATTTCACCTATCCTTTCACCCACCTCCCCTCTAAAAAGAATGTTTTTGAGGTAACTCCACTGATTGCATTAAGTGAAGAGTGTATATTAAGAACCATAAATATGTAAATATTATTTCAGTAAGTTCATTCTCTTTGAGAATTTGTATTTTCTTACCATATGTTTACTATTACATCTTAATTATTCCTGCACACAAATGCATTAACTCCACTTTTGTACATAATATCCTAATCTTAAGTTATAAGTCTTGATATGGAACCTTGGAGCACCTGATTCTAAATTTCCCTCCTGTGGTATTAGCACATCTGCTAATTCTAACAAAAGTGATGACTTAAGTGACTATTGAATGCATTTGTAGCACATGGAAGTGCAAAAACACATTTGTCTTAGTAACTTAAACCTTATCTATAATTGACAAAGTTGGGAGAACAAGCTTAACTCCAAAAGTTAAGCATTCTGAAAATCAAAACAGTTTTCAAGTAAAAAAACAAAAAACAAAAAACTCAGAAATGCCAGATAGACAATAGAACATTAATTATAGGACAATGGGATTTTATTTTCTTGTAGAAACAAATCATATCTGTCTTCCTATCTGGTCAGTGACTGTTTCACTTTATGAAATGAAAAAAGCTATTAATGTTTCATAATCAGATAAAGGTAAATACTAGAGACTTTAAAAACTGTTTCAAATACTTTGGATGGCACATCTCTGATATTTTCAGGATAAAGTGATAATCTATAAAAAAAAGTTCATTATATTACTGACACAATAAAAAATAAATGGAACTCACAACAAATATTTCTCTTTGGAAAATGCTGAAGTTTTTTGTGAATGGTAAATTTGAGGGGCAAAATTATAACGATTATAAGAATGACAGTAAAGAGGAAATACAACATATGTGAGTCTTAGTGACACTATCATAGATTCAGAAAGTTTCAAAAATATGTAAAAATTTTAGGTGATATGCTGAAATATAATGCCAATATTATATAAATATATCAATTTGTTATAACTATAAAAATGTTATTTTAGCAATAACAATAATTGTGTGTGTGTATGTCTTGTTGACTAGAGCATGGTGAAAAGAGAGGAGCAGAGAAGCAGGGTTTGAAGTTGGTTTTTAAAATAATGATTTTGGAAAAAAATAATGATTTTGGATCACTTTTAATGTCAAGTATTTAATCTGCATAATGCTGACCTTGGTTTGTTGGGAGGATTAAATTAAATGGAATAATACAGAGGATAGCAATTGACAATATTTAAAATATAGAAAGATATCAAAAAACTTATTTATATCAGAATTGCACTGTATACGTATTATAAGTAATATTAGCTTTATTTGCTAGACTCCAATTTTATTAGAGTTTAATAATTGTTGATATATACAATTTTTCTTAAATACCTAACCCCATTTTTTTTGTGATGGTAGAATACAAGTTATTCTAAAGGCTAGTTTGTAGTTTTGAGCTTAATCCCTGAATCAGACAAGAACAAAATTCTTTTGCTCTATTGAAAAGAGCTTAAATTAAGTCCAATTTATGCAAATACCAGTATATTTCTCTCACAACCAGTAATGCAGGTGTAGAGAATAACCTTCGTCTACTAATTTTACATGAAAGCGCACAGCATGAGGCAACCTCCCCACCTCAAGGCTGGCCTAATTCACTATAGGTCATGAAAGTATAGGTCATGAAAGGGATCCCTACTATCTCTCTCTCTCTCTCTCTCTCTCCAATGAAAAGAAAGATCTTAGGTCTACTAGTTATTCACCATTGCTCATGTAGCCTACAAAATGGTATGACTCATTCCAAAGTGAAGGTCATTTTATCATGTATCCTAAATCATTCTGACACACAGTGAGTTTTCCAAATGTAATTCTCTGAATATGTTTTGATCTTTTATGTAATCAGCACTTGTGACTATAGATGATTTAGATAAAGTACATAAGAAGACCCCCTGCCCTCAAGGGGCACACAACAAAATGTAGTAGAAATTGATATTTATTTTAAGCAAATAGATTAGACAATCAGTATTCTAGGCCATCATAGAAAATAGAGATTAAGGTTGATTCCAGTAACCTCAGAAAACCCTCCTGGAAAAAGACTAGTTAGAATTAGATCTTAGAGAATGGCTACAATTAGATATGTGAAGAGGACTAGGAAGGCAATTTGAGGAAAGACTGTGAGTGCAGTAAGAGACTGTTGTGTTGAAGGCTGAATTCTGAATTCTGTAATGAAACATTCTGGCTGATGTACAGACTGTATGTTGGGTAGGAATGATGGTTGAATGAACTGGAGGAAAAGACTTGGATACAGGCAGAGCTTTGAAAATGTAACTTTACAGGCAATAAGAATGAATTATAGGATTTTGAAATGTAAAATTACTTGATGAAAGCAATCCTTAGGATGTTATTCTAATGGCAAAGTTTTGAGTAGAAGGATACTAGAGGGAAGAACTTGGGAAGTCATTGCCATAATCAAGACATAACAAGATGAGAATATAACTAGAGTAAAAAAATGGAAGTTACATAAAAACAATATAATTACTGAGATAAAGGAGGAGATATACATTAAATATATGAAAAAAATAACAAGGTACAGAGAGTTTCAGTGATCTATCTACATGAGAGAATAAAAATGAGAATTCAGATATCCTATCTCCCAGAACAGGACTTTTTTTTTCATTAAAGAATAAAGTCCCTATGATGACATCATGGTGGTGGGAAAAACTTAATCAAATTCTTTATATTTGTTATTTGTTGTCATAATATTACTTCTCTCTCCTTCGTTCAACCTGTCTTATTTTTCATTCTGAAATATTAAGAAAGCTTTATTAAATGTGCTACTGAATCACAGGTAATTCTGATAAGTGGAATTTTTTTTTAGCAATCTCAAACCTTAGTATATCTTCCTGTCAGCCTAATCATTATATTTTGCTTTCTAACACTTCCTTTAACATTCTCTTGCTCTTCTCTCCTCCTGAAACATCCTTTCCCATTGACCCCTTGGG
>NC_058414.1:74501795-74742367 GCF_002201575.2 Neomonachus schauinslandi | reverse complement strand
CACCCCCCTACCCCCCGACATACTAACTCTTGCTTGTCCCTCAAGACTCAGTGAGGGTTTGTTTACTTTGCAGAAATTTTTCTGGCCCCATTAGATTGGGCTAGAGTCCCATTTTCCTGTAGTATCCTCTAATCTGTCTTTTTGCCCAGACCATGATGGCCCCGGTGTGGTCTCCTACCCCATGCTTATGCTTTAATGGACTATATACTCCAGATTCCACAAGGCAAGGATTGTATATGTCTTTTCCACCACTATTCCCAGCACCTGACATAGTACCAGTATCCACACGGATCAAGTAAGTATTTGTTGAATGAAAAATGGCCTAAAGGGGGTGCCTGGGTGGCTCAGTCGTTAAGCGTCTGCCTTCGGCTCAGGTCATGATCCCAGGGTCCTGGGATCGAGTCCCACATCGGGCTTTCTGCTCGGCGGGAAGCCTGCTTCTCCCTCTCCCACTCCCCCTGCTTGTGTTCCTGCTCTCGCTATCTCTCTCTCTGTCAAATAAATAAATAAAATCTTTAAAAAAAAAAAAAATGGCCTAAAGGAATTGAGATGAAGTCTTGCTATTAGGCTGTCAGCATTTTCTAGCTGATCTTTGATAATCAGGGCATTCTCTCTAAGTGCTCACAAGACATGCCTCCAGGGTATCCCCAGCAGAGTTAGTGGCTTTGTCTTTTGTGCCCCACAGCAACTTCCTCTATTGCACCTACATTGCTAAGCACAGTGTTTGGTAATTCTTCATTTGCATTATGTGTACAGGACACCTTCTGTGCCTGAAAAAGCAACCTTTTGTCTTGTAATAATAGTGGGGGCATCTGACACTGACCAGCTGGTTAATTATGTTACCTCTCTAAATTTGGTTTCTCAAATGTAAAATGGGGATAATAATATGCACTTCCTAGGATTTTACTGGGGGTTGTGTAATTCAAATGAAATGAGACATATCATGTGGATATGCACAGTATATATCCTGGCAGGTAGTAAGTTTTTAACACATCTGTTTCTTTCTCTTTTTTCTTGTTTCTTTCCATCTTGTTTTTCTCCCTCATATCTCCCTCTTTCCTTTTTCATTTGTTGAAGAACATAAACTCAAGGAATGCTATGTAGTTTATTTTTGTGCCACTAGCACTTAACAGAGAAGCATAGTATTTGCTAGATAGTAGTTATTTGATAAAGATTATAGGCAAAAAAAAAAGAATAAATGAAGTGACTGATAAACTATTAAGTTACTTATGCTCATTTTTAAAAGTTAAAATATGTATAGTGATGCTCTAAACAAAACTCTAAACGGTATGGGCAGTTGCCAAAAAGAGGTGGGGAGAATCTGTTACCCCTAATATCATGCACCCTCTCATCTCTTTGAGTCTTAAGGATATGATAAATTCAACAACCACAGGACTGTAGAGAACATATTTTCATGTTTCTGAAAAGTTAGGGCTTTCTGAGCAAAGGAATTTAGGATGCAGGTTAAAAGGACAAGTCTCAGAAGTTAAAAGGTGATTAGATGGCCCTGAAAACTCCAGAAAGGTCTACCTTCCCAGAGGTGTGTGTTTACATTTCAGTGGGGAAAAAACTGAACTAGGGTAACATGTTTAGGGTTGTAAACTCAAAAATGTTTTTCTTATCTCCTCTCCAGAGATGTATATTTATGTTACATAGATTAAGAATCTAGGGGTCTTCTTCTTTTTCCAAAGATAATTTGTTTAGAGAGGTTCCTTTCTCTCAGGAGAGGAGGGTGGCAGCTGGACTTCTAATATATAAACTTCAGTTTCTTAATTTCAGGTTTCCTCTCTCATGGTGTTAGAAAACCCCCTTTTGGCACATACAGGACTGTCTGACTTATCACATCATCCCAGAAGGGGGAAGAATTGGAGCATTGTTATTGCCTATTCAAAAATCTTGTGCTTGCGTGCAGGGTTATATAAACAAATAATGATACTTAAAAATTACCAATCAAACTTAATGGCATTGAATATATATATAGGAAATAGACTAAAGCAATGGAAGACATGATACTGTAGTGGCAATGGGTTTCGTGTTTTCCTCAGGTAAGATTTACTAGTCTATTTCTTTTCTGAGGCCAGCAATGAGATCTCTGGGCCTGTAGATAAAGAAGGAAGGAGCCCACGAAGGAAGTTAGAGGGTGTAAGGACACGGAAGGGAAGCAGGGTAAACCTGGCTAACACAACGGATATGAAGGTGCTGTGACCAAGAGTGTCATGATCATAGGACAATGGTCCATGGAGTGGAAAGAGTCCAGGTCAGAAGAACAGGGTTCGAACTGCCAAGGAGCAGCTATGGGAGGAGGGTAGACAGTCGCTCAGCTTCAGTTTTCTCATCTGAAACATGAGGGGCTTAGACTAGCTGATTTGAGAGTCATTTTCAAATTCCTGGCCACAAAGCAGCCATAAAATAGGGCTCTCTGGTCTCTGTTCTGAGATCTTGATTCTTACAAATCTCAAGATCTTTATTTTTTTTACCCAGCTCTCCAGGTGATTCTGATGTGAAGCCACGATTTGGAATCACTGCTGCTGGTAGTATGAGCATTAAGGTTGCATGACTCTTCCTCTGGCTCTTTTTTTCAAGAAAAGTAGTGAACATATCTTCTGTTTCTGCTCAATTATGCAATATCAGTTGTAGCACTTTCTTGATGCCTGGTACTTCTCTGAACTAAGTAAAGTTTGTCTCCCCACTGCCTCTATTAATTATACTTGCTAGTTCAGTCACTGATATGGTTTATGTAGGTGGAGCAGCTCAGCAAAAAGAAGATGCTTTATTTGATAAAAAGTCCTCACAGCCCTCTCTTACAGGGGTGAGTGATGGATGTCAGACACAGAGATCTGGGAAATTCCTGCATCAGACATTGTGATTTCTGCTTAAATCCCCTAAGCCAAAAGTTTTTTCCCTTAGGTCTATCCTTGACCTCTTTCTCAAATTCTGTACCTTAAAAAAAAAAAAAAGAAAGAAAGAAAGACAGAAAATATAATGTAGCAGAGCTTTTTGAGGATATATCAAAGTATACCAGTAAAAGAAACATGTGTTGGAATACTCAGAAACTGAAATAAAATTCAGGAGAGTCTGGAAAGTAAACAGGTGCTTATAGACCATGGGCTAAAAAGTATGAGCCTCAAGCCAAATCTGGGCTACTGCCTATTTTTATAAATATAGTTTTATTAGAACACTGCCACACCAATGTGTTTACATATTTTCTATAGATGCTTTCATATTACAACAGCAGAGTTGAGTAGTTACAATAGAGCAATAGTAGTGGATAGCAATAGAATAGAATAGGATAGCAATAGAAAAGCAATAAAACAAGAGCAAATAGAATAGAATAGGATAGCAATAGAAAAGCAATAGAACAATGAGGCCTACAAAGCCTAAAACATGTACTATATGACCCTTTATAGGAAAAGTTTCCCAGCCCCTGCTATAGACTTTTCTTTTGCTTCTAACATATGTTTGTTTCACAGGAAGTCTGTGAATAACATATGTCCATAGTTGTATCAGAACTATTTGTCCTTTCTTAGTTTAGTAGCAGAGGGAGTAAGACTAAAGTGCAGATGAGAAAGGATGTCATTAGTAAAAATGCCTGGATTGTAAATAATAATCATGGACTAAATGGAATATTTAATGAACAAAGTCACAGGAAGAAATGGATGAGCTACAATGAAAACTCAGTATTCTTAGACATTTGCAACTGTCAAGAATTATCCCCCAAAAGGCAATTAATTGTAACTTCTTCCAAAGAATGAGAAGTATTCGAATATTTGCTAGATGATAGTCTTAGAAAATAAACAGAGACAAACCTTCTGGGAAGCTAGTAGATTGTTTATAACAAAATGCCAAATGATCTGGAAAGCAACACAGTGTCCTAAATCAATAGTAAATGTGTGTTTTTGTTATAGTTTTTCATTACTCAGTAGAATAGAAATGGTGATTTATTTGGTAACACCAACATCATCCTGCATATTTTCTGATGAGATTTGCTCCTGATTCTGTGAGAGCTGTTTAGAGAGAAAGCCTTGTCAGCATTTTGTTAAACATTTTTTATTAATCTGTACATTTCAAAATATATTTGTACAATTCCTGGAAATGCTGAGTTTCACTCTTCTTCAGTTTCAAGAAGACATAAAGTATCTCTCTCTGATGCTGGTTCCTAGCAATCCCCAGGCACACAGAGCCTTTAAAATCAATCCCACTTCATTCACTTTTCATCATATTAGAGCAAACAAGGGACACAGAATGCCCCACCTGCTTTGAGACTATAGATTATGATGTAAAATGTGCTGATGTAATCAACTTAAATTCAAATTAACCACTGCATGAGAGAGCGATTTCCCCACATGCTGTGTACTTCAACTTGATGGTGCTGGTTTTATCCTGGGTGACTGCACAGTTCTGCTCAGGCAAGTGAGCACAAAAAGGAAAATATTGGGTACAGGGAAACAATAGGAAACAGAATTGACTATCCCAAAATAATAGGCAAATTATAATATTTAAATAATTAATGGGATTAGAATTGTGGAATGCTTTCCTTTAAAAATTGTGCAAACTTGTTTGATCTCAAGAAGGCTCAGCTTATCCTTCTTACAGAGCCTGTGGGCCCAACTGTGTTTAGACCTGCAGCCACTATTTATCCCAGCCTGGATGCCTTGCCCGTAGGCAGCTGCTACCTGAAGCAATTAGTAGCTTCATCTGGCAACACCCAGGCAAGGTACACAGGATTGGCTTTGGCCTTATTGGAATTTATTGAAATTTATGAAAAGTTACATGAGCCAAAGCAATATTTAATGCTGTTGTGGGTGGGGATCTTGTTTCTGGCTTCTGATGATCACTTTTTTCCTCTTTCTCTCTTGGCTTTTATGTGATGCCTTGCCCTTTTGAGCCCTCATTGTGTGCTTTGCTCTCTGATCTAATGATTGATCACTGGTAATGCTGTCTATCACATAATCTCTAACCTACTACTTGTTTGAAGTTCTCTGTCAGTGGATGCCTTGCAGAAAACAAACAAACAAACAAAAAACACATAAGCTCCAATGCTGCCATAAAAAAAAATGCTAATTCTATTACCATCATTATTCATTAGGGTCTCTGTTATGTCTGTGTGTACTACATGTACCACCTAAACTCTTGAGCAGCTATATTGCCTAGTTCTTAAGGACTGAGAGGAAGTAGTAAAAGCAACTGGACTGTGGTCCATTCACTTCTTGGTTAGGGGAACCAAGGAAGAATTGAAAATGACCTGAAATAATCTCGGTCAATTCAATTCCCAAGGAAATAACCTAATGATACTTCCCAAGAAGAAGAGACCATATTTCTAATGTACCTAGCAATATTTCCCTGGTTAGGGAATACCTACAGTAAATAGAACCCAAATCTGTGAAGCATAATGCCCTGGAAAAAGTCCCATAGTTGATCATTTAAATGTTTCCCACTGTATAAGATGCTTTTAGGAATCTCACCTAGAGACACTTTCTGGAGCAAAAGGGCTAAGTCCAATGAGGGGAAAATCTAGGGAGAGACATTGGACATCCCTTTGCTTCATTGGAGACTTTGATTGCCTATAGCTTTGATTTTATTTAGTAAAGCTTAGTATTATTTAGTAGATACTGGGTATTATCTCTAATTTGTTTGACAATTCAACCCTGTGTATTAACTCAGGATTTTGGTTCTTGTAAGAAGCTGTCTGGATTTGAATCCCTGTTCTCTGAATTATTGACTGTGTCAGTTTGGGCACATTACCTAATTTTAATCCTTCAGTCATTTAGTTGCTCTGCCCTTAAAATGTCATTATGAATATAATTTTCTATTCGAATTTTCTATTTTGAATTAATTGATGTAAACCTAAAACAGTGGTTGAAGCATAGCATTATTAAGATTTAATTAAGGAGGTTCTAATACTATCTACTATGAATTCTTCACACATTATGTTCCAGTCTTAAGCATTTTATAAGAATTATTTCTTTCCTGGGGCGCCTGGGTAGCTCAGTTGTTGGGTGTCTGCCTTCAGCTCAGGTCATGATCTCAGGGTCCTGGGATTGAGCCCTGCATTGGGCTCCCTGCTCAGTGGGAGGCCTGCTTCTCCCTCTCCCACTCCCCCTGCTTGTGTTCCCTCTCTTGCTGTGTCTCTCTCTGTCAAATGAATAAATAAAAATCTTTAAAAAAAAGAATTATTTCTTTTCTAATAACTCTCTGATATAGAGAGCAGTATATGAAAATGGAAAAGGGAGCTGAGACTGAAGTTTCCTTCCTTATGTACTACCAAGCCATATATTTAATCTGAGATAAAATTTAATTGCATATAATTTCCCTTTTCCAAAGCAAAATAATAATGATAATGAAGTTATTTCACTACAAAGACATAGCAATCCTAAATATTTATATTCCTAACCAAGGACTTGAAAATACATAAAGAACAAACTGATAGTACTGAAATAAGTACAAAACTCTGTAAAGATAGTTGGAAACATTAACACTCCTCTCTCAATAAACAATAAAATGTAGTCATAAAATCGGTAAGAATAGAGGTGCCTGGGGGTGACACAGTTGATTAAGTGTCTGACTCTTGGTTTCAGCTCAGGTGGTGGTCTCAGGGTCCTGGGATCGACCCCAGAGCCCAGCGTTGGGCTCTGAACTCAGCATGGAAAATGCTTAAGACTCTCTCTCCCTCGCCATCTGCCCCTCCCTCTGCTCTCTCTCTCTCTCTCTTTCTCTGTCTCTCTCAAATAAATCTTAAAAAAAAAAAAAATAGTAAGAATAGTGAGTACCAAACAATCAATATTTTGACATTTTTGTGAAACTCCTCTCCAAAACAGAAAATATTTTTTTTTCCTAAAAGCATACAGAGAACATATACCAAAATAGATCATGTTCTGCTCACTAAAGCACACCTCAACAAATTTAAGACCTGAAATACAAAATGCCTGCTCTGAAATAAAAAGTTAAGCTACTAACTAATAATTAAATATCTGTCAGTAAATGAAATATATTTGCAAAATACCGAAATACCTACAAATAAACAGTACATGTCTATATTCTACATAACCTATGTGTCAGAGATGTAACAAAGGAAATAGTAAAATAATTTGAATGGGATGAAAATGGAAGTATAACACATCAAAATCTGTGGAACACAATTAGTGCTTAGATGGAAACTTATAACATGAAATATATTAGAAAAGAAGAAATGACAAATCAGCTCAATATTTCTATCATAAAATATTAAAATATTAGTGAAAATTCAACCCAAAGTAAACAGAAGGAAAGAATAAAGAGAGCAGACAAAAAACGAAATTAAAAACAGAAGAGCAATAGAGAAAATGGAAGCAAATCTGATTCTTT
The DNA here is from genome assembly GCF_002201575.2 of Neomonachus schauinslandi. Classification (NCBI taxonomy): domain Eukaryota; kingdom Metazoa; phylum Chordata; class Mammalia; order Carnivora; family Phocidae; genus Neomonachus; species Neomonachus schauinslandi. The sequence goes on along the minus strand of NC_058414.1, from coordinate 74,735,026 downwards.
GAAAGGATTAATGAAATTTATAAACCTCTGGTCAATCTGATCAAGACAAAAAGAATAAAAACAAGATCAAATATCAAGACTCAAAAAGTAGACATCACTACAGATCCTACATGTATTAGTAGAATGACAAGAGAATAATGTTATCAACTTTGTTCCAATCAAATTGGCAATTGAAATTGAACAAATAATCTTAAATCATATATTTAATAAACTTAATTTGTATTTAGAAGTTTTCCAATGAAGAATAATCCAGGCAAAGATGGGTTTTTGGAAAGTTCTATGAAACACTGAAAGAAAAAACACTGATCCAATACAAACTCCTCCAGAAAATGAAAGAATAGGGAATATATTTTAATAATTTTATTAGCCTAACATTACTTTGATTCCAAAACCAAACAAATACATTATAATAAAAGAAATAATAAGCAAAAATCACTTAGGAAGTTAGATTTTTAAAATTCTCAATGAAGTATTCAGAAATTGAATCCAATCATATTTTACCAAGATAATACATCATAGTCATTTGAAGTTTTCCCCAGAAATGCATGACTGATTCTAAATTTGAAAGCCAATTAATGTATTTCACTGTTTCTACAAACCAAGGAGGAGAAATCATATGACCATTTTAATAGATACAGAAAAAAGCTTTTGACAAAATTCAAACTCATTTTCAAGAGAAGGAGAATTCAACCTGATAAGAACATTTCCAGTAAAACTGTAGCTAACGTCATTCTTACTAATGAAATCCTAAATAATTCACAGAAATGTTTTTAAAATGAATAAATGAATTTAGCAATGTTACAAGTTATGAAGTCAGCATATAAAAATTATGTCACTAAATAGTGACATTTGAAAATAGATCATTATTGTTAACACTGGCAATCATCAATGGAATATTGGACATAAGGGAACTTGAGTGAGACAGAAGGTTCTGTGAACATCATTGCAAACCCTAGTTAAAATTTGTGTGACTTACTTGAGAAATGGAACATAAAAACTACTTTAACCAACACTTGAGCATTTACACTGTGCCAACCACAGCATATGTGCTAGTGATTAAAACATATAATAATAACAGCAATAATAATAATAGTTCAGTCTTCATGTAGATTAGACTAATAAGTTTTCCCAGATATAAAATTCCATCACTATTTCAGGAATATAGAATTTTATTTTAGGGATGCATTGTGGTACCTACATTTTTTAAACTAATTGATGGGACACTATGCTACTTTTAAGAGATTGGAACATCATGCCTTTTATTTATAACATTTATCTTGTTTGCTTGCTATTATGAATGCCAGGCATTTGTATAAATGACCTCAGAAGCTTTGTCACCTATCATCAATACAGATTTTTAACTTTATTCAATATATTTAATTTCAATATTTTAATATATTAATTGAGCCTTACTAATAATGCCGTATTTGTAGTAGACTGACAATGAAAGCATTCATAGTTAATTCAAACTGATTAAAAATAAGGTTTTGGTACAACGATTATTGTTATCAGGAATTATATTTTATACATGATTTTAGTTATCCATGAAATTCTATAAAAGACATTAACATTTCATAGATTTTTGAAAGCTATTTTGAGGTCTCCAAATTTTTCCAAGTCCCCGTTTTGGAGTTCCAATAGCATTTTTCAAGTTCTTCTTTGGCAAATTCATATTAATAGTTGAAAGTCAAAACAAAGATGGAATGAAGATTTTTACAAAATGAACAGTATCATAGACTAGTAAAAACTCTTAGTTCATATGTATACTTTAATTAATGTAAACATTTGTAGCTTAAGATGTTCTCTTTTTTTAAATTTTAATTCCAGTTAACATACAGAAACATAGTAGTTTCAGGTGTACAATAGAATGATTCAGCACTTCCATACATCACACAGTGCTCATCACAACAAGGGCACTCCTTAATCCCCATCACCTATTTCACCCATCTCCCACCCACCTTCCCTCTGTTAACCATCAGTTTGTTCTCTATAGTTAAGAGTCTGTTTCTTGGCTTCTCTCTCTCTTTTTTTTTTTTTTTTTTTTGCTTGTTTGTTTTCTTTCTTAAATTCCATATGAGTGAAATCATATGGTAATTGTCTTTTCCTGACTGACTTATTTCACTTAGCATTATACTTTCTAGCTCCATCCATGTTGTTGCAAATAGCGAGATTTCATTCTTTTTATAAGATGTTCTATCTTTTTTTAAAATTCTAGTAATACTGATGAGGCGACATGAAGGGTGCAGCATGAAGGATTTTGCCTTTATATAAAGATTTATCCAATCTGTATTTGGGGTAGTATATGAAAATTGTTATTAAAAGCCATTACTTTACAAAAATCTCATGTAAGTTGTATGTCCATAGTGTCATAACATTCCAAGTATCTATTTTTAAAATTTTCTTTTTATGAAATGAGTTACTAGAGGTTCTCAAGCTGGGCATGTTAAAATACCCAAGTAAAATAAAAGTCAGTGTAGCATCATGAAGGCCTTTGGTGTCAGATGGATACTCCCCTAGCTCTATCACTGACATGGTTTTTGATTGTGAGCAAGTCACTTACTATTTGGTATCTCAGTTTCTCAATAGTAATTTTTAGTTTAATGACTAGGGAAGAAAACATATGGAAGAACTTGAGCATTGAATAAGCTCATACTTATAAAAACTGGAGAAAGCAGAAGGCAAGTTTTGTAAACCTTCAGTATAAGAACAACCACATCATATGATTTTTAGGACAGTTAGATGTTAGAAAAAATGAGAAATACTAGTGTTGTAGGCAGTGACCATATGTTATAGTTTATATAAATGTCTGAATCTGAGAACAGTATGTTTACTCAAATATTTTATTTAAAAGCTTACAAAGTTAGTTACAAAAGCTTACAGAGATTTACAGGTAATTAAATATCTTCACAATTTTGTGTATGTTTTCGTTTTTAACTTTGCTTTTTGACAGATTCTTATACTACTAAATTGTTTAATTAACAGGTGTGAGATTCATTAAGCAGTTAGTTGGTTTAGTCTCCTCTTTCCTTTTTTTCTTTGAAACAAGGTCATAAGGACAAAGATGTGCTTGAAACAGATTTACATTTAGTGAAAAACAGGATAAAGATATTTTCAAAAGCTCAGTAAGGCTTGGAGAGTAGTGTATCAGGATGGCTTAATATTTAATGTTTTACGTATATACATATGTATTTTAAGATATATAGAGAATTGTTCTAACATATGCAAATATAGCTTGCTTTTACTATACTTTGCCTTTTACTGTCTCAATTATTAACAACCAACTTGAAAATTTAATTTTAGCAATTAAGGATGAGTCCTTCCCTAGTGCTAAAAAAAGTGAGTGTATCCTCCATGTCTCTGCATGCTATTTTCACCCTTCATGCACAAAAGTGTCTGTTTGACAAAGCTCTTAGACCTTGCTACTCACATCTGTAATATTTCTTTATTTTCAAACTTTCATCACACCCATCTTGGAGCTCAAAAAACAAAAGACCCTGCAATTAACAAGACATTTTATTTATTTATTTATTTATTTATTTATTTATTTATTTATTTTTTTTTATTTAAATTCAATTAACCAACATGTAGTACAGCATTAGTTTCATATGTAGTGTTCAGTAATTCGCATATTTTTAGAAGGAAGCCTCCTACTGATCTATCTTTGAGGCCTGAGACTTTGGAATCTCACCCCTTTCCACCTCCAATAAGTGACTGCTCCCCCAAGTGACTTGTCTTTCTCAAATACAATACTTCCCTCAAAGTAAAATTTCTTACTGGTTTTTAAGAGTATGCAATTTATCCCAATCTATACATAATAGTCACCTGGTTTTTACCATTTTTATATTTTATTTTAAGGATCCCTTTAAACTTATTTTTTTAGTCATTTACCACTGTTAATACCGAAAACACTAGCCCCAACTTTAAAAGAATGATAAAAATTATGCTCTATAAATGTCAATTTCAAAAATGGAAAACAATGTAATTTTAAACAACATAATCAGTTTCATTTTTAAGTGATCAAAATATGCAGCTTTTGAACTTTTGGGGAGAAGGGGATTCTCCCTTTCAAAATTGTGGGTGTACATATATAGATGCTCAGACCCTCTAGATGTGACTTTCATTATGTTTCCTATATAGAATTGGAACTGCTCTGAAGAGAAATTAAGTTCACTTCCTTTTACTTTCCTTTAAAAACTAATAATTTGAAGAGAAAAACACTCACATTAGCAATATCACTATTTAGAATGCCATTGTGAAAATGGGATATAAAGTTAATATGCTAACTAATTTCTGTATTTTGGATATTCAGATTATTGGGGGTAGGTAAAATGCACATTTGAAAACTACATATTTTTGGTGATTTGATTTTGTTTGGAAAATTACCAGTTTATATATCACATCTTGAGAATTATACAATTAATTGAAGTCATTTGCTGCTTGTCCAAAAGAAGATGATAAAAGGGGAAGAGCCAAGAAATGAGTGATATATCTGTCAGAAGTGCTCTCAGTAAATTTAATAAAAATACATATTTTAAATCAAATAAATTGCATGTACTTATATAGAGATCCATTTGTGTTTGACCAACCCATGGCAACAGGACATATATACTCTAGTTTCCATTGCAAACCAGTAAATCCTGAGCACAACATTACTAATATCCAGTCTTTCTATAAATCGTTAGACTTTACCTATCCCATATATTCAAGTACTAAAGTAAATCAAGTGTTTACAAATTTGCAGAGTTAGACCCTTCCTAAGCCTCTTTGTGACATAGAAATACAGGGAAATGGAAGATTCCTTTTTTTTTTAAAGGAAAGCAATTTTTTTAAAGATTTTATTTATTTGACAGAGAGAGAGGGAGAGCACAAGATGGGGAGCAGCAGGCAGAGGGAGAGGGAGAAGCAAGCTCCCCACTGAGCAAGGAGCCCAATGCAGGGCTGGATCCCAGGACCCTGGGATCATGACCTGAGCACAAGGCAGACGCTTAACCGACTGAGCCACCCAGGCACCCCAGAAGATTCCTTTTTCTTAAAATTCCAGGCATTTTCTTCTTAGGCTTTATTTCCAAATTATGATACTTTAATTTTGTTTGATGCTACTCAGGTGATTTTTAAAATGTTTTTTTATCTTCCTTTAAGTTGGTAATTTGATTTTTTTAAACAGGTGTTCTTGAAACATTGATTTCCTAGATCCTCAAAAATAAAAATAATTATCCTTAAAAGAAATTTTAGATCCATGTTTTTGTGGTAAATAGAGAAAAATCATAGAATTATAGGTTTAAAATTTAGAAGATCATTCTTTTAATTAGCAAGACCTACCCCTTTAGATAATGCTTGGCAAAAAAAAAAAAAAGAATGAATACAGCATATTTAAGTGCAACTCACAAATCTGTGTAGCAAAGCTGTTTAGTTGATTAATTTCTCCTCAACCCTGTGCAAGTTACACTGAGTGACTTAATGACTTCTAGCAAACTACAGGATACTTGAGAACTTTTTTTTTTTTGAGAACTTATTTTAATTAATAAATATTCTAAATATGTTGGTTAGGAATTAGATGCAATTCGACTAGTAAATTAGTTTAAATAGCAACACTTGATAGGTAGCTACAAATTAGTATGATTTAATAGTGGTTTAAGTGTTAGAAAACCTCTGAATTACGTGGCATAATTTTTTTGTTTCCAAGAGAAACAATAGAAAGAAGCATATCCATGGAAGTTCATTGAGTACAATATCCTACTAAAAAATAATAGTAATATTTTTAAAGTTTTAAGGGAGACCAATAAAACATTCCTTAGGTTCTTTTCTGCCAAAACTAAAATATTGGAGATGTTTTCTCAAATGTAGTATGACTTCCCCCCTTCAAAACCAATGATTATACAAGCTTTTTCTTGGTCACACACAGTAGACTTTCATTTTCACTGATACAATTTAATTTTGTTCATTTATTTTTCCATTTTTTTCTTAAAGTATCATTTAACCTAATAACAGAGACAGGCACCTTTGCCTTTAATTGTTCAGACTGAGAAAACAGTAATATACACATTTAGATATAACATTTTATTCAAAATGCTTTAAGTGCTATGTTTATAAAATTTTTAAAAAACATTTCTGTTACATTTTTCCCCTTTTGAGTCCTCTTTTAATTCACAATTATTTCTAAAACTTCAAATTTAAATACTCCTTTTGTTGATCTATCTCCTATTTTATTCCGATATCTTGATCCTCTTCTCTTCCTTCAATAACAGTGGGTTTGTTGTCATTCGTTATGTACATCTGGCCATATCTTCTTTCTGTGCCTTTGCACATGGCCTTGAAATAACTTTACAAATAGCTTCACCTGGCTTGCTCCCAGTCAAGCTAGTCAGACTGAGCTCACCCCTGCAAGAAGCTTTCCCTGATCCCAGACTTGAGTTAGATGCTCCCACCACTACCACTATAATGGACCCCCTTATCACCTCCCATGGTAAGAACACTTAGTAGTGTTGATAACCCACTAGAATGATAGGTCCCGAAAGACAAGGGCTGTAGATTAATTATATATGTAGTGCCAGTGCTGAGATCACATTATACTCAGTAATAATTTAAGAAATCAGTAAATAGGTGGATAACTGAGAAGCTCAGTTGCTGGATGTACTAATGAATCAGTGCACAAATGGGCGTGTGTTGGTTGACTGTACTTCACTCATCATTGTAGTAGAGTGGTACAAAGAACTATTTTGAATAGTTTTGTTGTCATTTTCTGAAAATCCCCAATATATAATTTAGAGTAACTCTTGATTCAGCTTATATATTATGGGTAAAAGTCACTATAATTCATTCATATGAGAATCATCATTTTTTCTGACATTGCACATCACTTGGATAAATCTGAACTCATTTTCATCTGCCAGACATATTATGTATGCTAACAGATATTTATATTTACTGCCATGGATCATAATTGCTTTGGAGAAAGACTTGGTGCTTTGATGAATGGAATCTGCTGGTTGGAGATATGTGCTTAATATGTATATATGTATGTTTATGTCCAATTGGTAGGCAGAGAAGATACTTTTGTGTTTTGATATCATTACATTGAGTGATTCTCAGGGTTCTACATTTGTTTGAAAATAATTAATGATTCTGAACTTTTTCCAGGCATTGTACGTATTTAGAATGGTATTTTTTTTTTTTAGGAAAGCAGTCTGAATACGTCATCCTTCTTTCTGAAGCACACAAAGAAAAAAAAGCTGTCTTAGTTCACCTCATGCATGGACTTAATACAGTTTCCAACAATAAAATATATGTTGATTATTGCTTTGCACTGTTGTAGCAGCCTCATTAGTTTTATTACACAGCTTGAAATGGTTTCATGCCAAATTAAAAATCTAGGTTATTCAAAGGATTAAGGTTGCTAGTTCAGCCTGAAAAAATTTCAAACTCACCCATATTAAAAATTTCATTTCCTTATCATTCTACTGCAAACCATTTTTCATAATGGTTATAATTGTATATGTTATCCTTCAAAAGCACTTATAATTAAATTACTAAAACATATACCTTACATGTACACTAGATAGTGGAACTTTTAAGACAGTAATTATTAATGACTGACAAAGTAATTGAAAATTTTAATGTCATAAAGCACTATTTTTCCAAAATGTATTCCACAAAATATTAATTTGCTTGATTCTTAATGTATGATATTTGAATAATCATACAAGACCAAATAAATTTGGAAAACATTGAATTAAGCTCTAATGTGAGTTTCATTAATGCAGAAGTTTTCAGTCTGTTGTGTACAATGAAAATTAAAATAAGCTCTCTTATTAAGGACATCAATGAGAGTATAAATATTTGACTCCTCAGTTCTCAATTTTAATTTTTCAGTGCTATTCATTATTGTCAGTGACCCTCCTTATTTTCATAATTCAAGTACTTTATTTGATTATGAAGAGGTAATGCATTTACAAACATCAAAATGTATAACCAGTGTCTAGTTTAACTTTCCACAATTTCTTTATGCATAGACTAGTGTGTACATACATTATTCTTCCTATTTTACATGAAGATTAGTGTGACAATATGCAGGTTAGAAGATGTAATATCTTGCCCTTTTACTTAATAGAATATCCTGGAAATCTTACCAAATCAGTATATAGATTGCTTCCTTGATTTTTGTTTTAGTTTTGCTCTGTTTTTATAGTTCTATAGGATTCTGTTCCATAGATACACACAGTTGATTTAAATTATTTTTAGAGTTGGATATTAAGCTGTTTCAGAAGATTGCTACTACAGACATTAGTTGTATCTGTGCTAGTATATCTGAGAGATAATTCACCAAAATGAAATTGCCTAGTAAAAATTATAATTAAAATTATAATTTTGATTAAGATTGCCAAATTGCCACCTATAGGAGTTAACAAACACATTACACTAGGAACATAGTCTGGTCAAGAGAATGAGTCAGATCTTCCCAATCTGAGATGGGAAATACTATGTTAGTGTCATTTTAATATGTATTTTTATTAATCTGAGCATAGTTGAGTTTCATATTTCCATTGGTTTGAGTCCTTTGTATTTCCTGTTCTGTCTTTTCATATGCTTTACTCACTTTTCTGTTAGATTTAAGTAGATCATTTTCTTAAAGCTTGATAGACACTTTTATTAGGGAGATTTGTAACTCATATCACAGAGAAACACACACACACACACACAAAGGGTGAGAGAGAACCTCGGATAATACCACAACCCAATCTAACACTTTGATTGGAACTTTGTGAGACCTTATAATAGAAGACCCAACTATGCTGTAACCAGATTATTGACCATAAAAATACCATATGATCCAGTAATTCTTCTATGGGGTATTTACCCAAAGAAAACAAAAACACTAATTCAAAAAGATATACATACCCTTATGTTTATTCCAGCATTGTTTACAATAGTCAAGCAACCGAAGTATCCAACAATAGATGAGTGGATAACAAAGATGTGACATATATACATACATATCTGTGTGTATGTATATATGTATATGTGTATATATATATATATATATAAAATTTGTGTTACAATGTAATGTATTACTAGTGTAATGTGACTGTGTTATTGGTGTAATGTGTTTGTTAACTCCTATAGGTGGCATGCATATATATATTCAGCCATAAAAAAGAATGAAATCTTGCCATTTGCAACAACATGAATGGACCTAGAGGGTATAAGGCTAAGTGAAATAAGTCAGACAGAGAAAGACAAATACCATATGATTTTATGATTTAAAAAACAAAGAAAAAAGAAAAAGACAACAAACTCTTAAATAGAGAACAAGTGGTTGACAAAGGGGGGTAGGTGGAGGAATGGGTGAAATAGAAAAAAGAGAATTAAGAGGTACAAACTTCCAGTTACAAAATAAATCATGTAGATGAAAAGTACAGCTTTGGGAATATAGTCAATAAGATTATAAAAACATTGTTTGGCAACAGATGATAAGTATACTTGTGGTGGGCACTGAATACTCTAAAATTGTTGAATCATTATGTTGTATAACATATGTTAATTATACATCAATATAACGATATATGTTAATTATACATCAAATATAACGATATATGTTAATTATACATCGATATATGTTAATTATACATCAATAAAAAATAGTAATAAGATGGGATATAACAAATACATCTCGTTTTAAGTACTAAGTTTATGTGACAGATAGATAAGTTATGCAATAGGTACTGTACCTGTCAAGTATTTGTCCAGATCTCCTATTCCACTGAGAATGCCCTTTCCCAATACTTTTCAGCTGCTGTTGAATGGTTCTTCTTCATTTATAAGAGCAAAATCTTTACCTGCATAAAGACTTTAAAAGCCAGGTCTTTATCAATTCTACAGTCTGGGGTGTGGTCTCTGCCTCTGCCACGTGGGTCTGCTTTAATTTGTCTTATACTGTCATTCTCCCTTCTGCCAGTATGCATTTGTTCACGTTTTCCACTCACTAGATATATCTTCCTCCTTGCTTTCCTACTTCAATCCTACATATCCATTTAATCTCAGTTAAGTTGTCACTTCCTCAATAAAGCCTTGGTTGACTGTCCAGTCTAACCGGAACCTCAGAATATCAAGTACCTTTCATCTGTATTATATTTTATAATTGCTATTTTAAGCACTTATTGGCATGATTACTTGATTAATGCTGTCTCCTTGATAAAACTTATCAATTGACTCCTCAAGGCAGTCTTAGTTCACACTGTAAAAGTATTATGGAAATGTACATTGAATAAATGAAGTATGCAAATTCCCAAATGAATTTATCCCAAATGAAATCCTCATTTTGATGTGGAATAACTTACAAGACTAGGTTTCTGACAAATATATTTTGGGAAATATTACAGAATAATAAAGCTGAAAGGAAACTTTAAGGCTGAATTCCTTCATTTAATAACAAACCTGATTCCCAGAGAAGTTAAGTAACTTGGCCTAATTCAGAGAAGAAAATGTTGACTTGTTCTAGGCTAAAACTAAAATAGGAATCTCTTGACTCAGTTTAGCTTTATTTCCGTGATGTTATTGAATTAAAAATAAACTGTGATTTTTTGTTTGTTTTTTTTTAAATGTTAGGCTTTTTCACACATAATGAAACTTTTGTGAATTAGTAGTATTAAGTAGGTAAAGCCTCTATATTCATAATTTTTAAGAAAAAATTTTAAGACAGTTGAGGAGATAGATGCATTACAAAAATATTTATTACATGAAAGAATCTTCATTTCAACATACAGGAAGTTCCTGTATTCTTCAAAAGCAATTATGATTTTTGATGAAAATGTTTTAAAAAGCTAAAGAATATTTAGATTGTAAACTATTGTGAAATTTAAAAAATATGATTATTGAGTCAAAAAATAAAAATAAATGTACATACAGAATGAAATGCAAATAATTTTTATGGGAATAATAGGAACTTTTTCCACCACTGAAGCCTGCCATTCTATCTTAATCATCACTACTGCTTTGTACAAAAAAATAGAACATCAATTCATCTTTCCTGTTTATTTTTACCTTTCAGTGTGATGGTTGAATCTTGGTTAGTGGAGATTCCCATGAAATCTTTAGAATCAAAGTCAGAAAACACTCTGGAAGCAGATTACTAGCAGCCCAGGAAATATAGCATGTAATGACAATCAAATTGGAAGAAATTTCACATTTCTCAATTATGTTATTAATTTTAGTTTCCTAAAGCCAAGTTTGTTTAATTAAATATACATCTTATCTTTAATGTTCTGGAAAATATTTTAGTGACTGTGTAAAAAATCATTGGCCCTAACAACAGCTGAAGATCATTAGATAACTGTGCCATCCATTGTTTCCACTTGGCTGTGCTGACTAACTCCTTTGAGTTCTGGACACCAATTGAGCATGTTTTCATCAATCTCATTTGACTTGTGCAAAGTTCATTATGGATTTAGGAGCAGATGGGCCAAAATATCTGATGTTTGGGCTATATCGACTTCCACTATGTTAATTATTTTAGTTGAAAGGAAGAAAAATAATTAGTAAAATAAGTTTGTCTAATACATGTATATATACCCAGGCACACAAATACAGACATATCTATACATGTATAATATGTATACACATATATAGTATATTTATGTAAGTGATAATATTATGCAATAGGCACCACTTTCTCTTGAATATTTGCTAAAATGTTTATTTTCATGTGAATATTGAAATTGCTTCAGACTTACAAATTTTGAGTGCAATATCTACAAGAACTTCATTGCTGTCTCCCAAAAAATAGATTGACAGAGGCTATAGTAAGTAAGGATATTTGGTTAATTTTCACTGAGAATTTTAGGAATATAATGGCTATCTTGCAGCTGGGCCTTGAAAGAGAGTTTTGTTATAGTAAGACAATCAAAAATATCAAATCGTTGTGTAAATTGTCACTTCTTTGTAACAGCTGATGCTACAGAGCAAAAATGAGTCAGTCAGATGTTTATTTCATGGAACATGATTATAGGAAATGCACCTGCCATGCTATAGGCATGACTTTTTAAGGAAATTTGCTTGTTTTCACATTTAATATAAATTACGCAAGATATTCTTGGAGCATAGTTTTGGTGCTGTAGCTAGTTTGACTTCAGCACTCATTGGCCATCTAAAGTAGAATATGCAATCTAAGGATGATTAATGTTTAATAAATAATACATATATAATAAGAGATATCATAAAAAATTCTATTCCCCAAAGTATAAATACAGTTCACAGAGCATGAAGGCATTTGAAATCCTTTATGGAGAGACAATAGCCTATAGGGGTTATGAGCATGGACCCTAGAGCCAACAACTTGAACTGGAATCAGATTTCTGTCACTTACTAGTTATGTGACCTTGGGAAGCCATTTAACATCTCTGTGCCTGAATTTCTTCATTTGTAAAACAAGGTAATGATGTCTTTTGCCTACTTTAAAAGTTAATTATGGGGACTAAATCAGCTAATACCTGCCTGGTATATAGTAAGCTGTTATGATGATGATGACAATGATGATGATTGTGGTTGTTACTTAGGTCAATTTACTGATGTATAAGGCACTTTATTCATTACCGAGAGTTAGGTATGGGGCAGATGCTTTGAGTACATTATTGATCTGTTAGGAAATAGAGTAAAACTTAATTCATTCGGACAAAGGGAAAAATCTGAATATTTCTGATGAAGTGATATTTTATTTCTTTCAATTATTCATTTTTAAGCACCTACTTTAATTCACACAAGGCACACAAACATAAATCATTTTACCTCCTTCCTTCATTCAAATGTATTTAAAGGAAGCAGTGATGTAGAGTGAATAATAATCAGACTGACCTGATATGTTATTTCTACTCCAGTTTTTGACAATTGTTTTTAATGTTTCTGAGTTCATACCCTCATATATAAATTGGTGCTCTTAAGTTATTATAGGAAATAAGTGAGATAACCTATGTATAACACTTAACCTTATGCTGGTTCCTTTTGACGATATTCTGAGGAATGAACTTACTAAAAAATAAAAAATAATGAATTAGCATGAGAATTTGTGAGAAGTTAAAAATTTATTTTCTTAAAGATATTAGGCATGGAATTAGAACTGTCCCTGGGACATATGATAAGTTTTTAGTATCTATATTTATTTGTCTTCTCCTGGCAGCAAACACAAGTTTTCTGGATCAGAGGCATACCAATTATTTACTTACAGAACATGTTAGCATTTGTTCCCAATGCCACATTTCTCCATCGAGTGACATGATCAAGGCAGATGTCATCAATCCACTATAGGAGAGAAACACTGAAATTATGACTTTGAAAGCTTTCCTAGGAATGATTGCACAGCTGTCTCCCTTTCCTTTTGAGAGAGGGACAGAAATCTTTGCTCCCTAATGTAATTACACCATTTCTGGGAAGAAAAGAGGAAGATCTTTAGATTGTTACAACACTTTGTAATATAAACAACTGGCCTTGTTTGTGTGTGTGTGTTTTTTATTATCCTTTGAAAAGTGAACAAATGACTCCAGGAAAGATAAATTTGTAAATCTGTCTAGAATATTTCACTATCTTTCACATCCAAGACTTGTTTGCCATCCACTCATCCTTTAACCCAGGTTGCCAGTAATTTTTGCTAAAAAAGCCTTGATTGTGTAGTAACATGAAAATATCCACATTATTTCCTGATATGCAGCAGGTGCTCAGTAATGGCTGACTGGGACAGATACTTGTGATTTTGCAGAATAAATGAAGACCATGTATATCCATATATGGATAAGATTTTCCCCAACCTGGCCCCAACCTATCACACTAATGGCATTTTCTACCAATGCTCCATCCATTCTACCTTCCAGCCACAGTGACCTTACCAACTTTTCATGATCCAGTACTTTACTTCTGATGATCTCTTGTATTTTTCATTTCTTCCCAGGCAATGTCATACTTATTTTTCAGTCCAGCTCAAAGTTTAGTTCTTCTGTGAATTCCTTTCAGGTTTCCCCAGGATGAATTTGTTGGTCTTTCTTTTGTTCTCCCACAGCATTCTGTTTATATAGTGGTGACTCTTTAGACAGAATATGGTAATATGACCTATTACTAACTACCAAGACTTTGCAAGTTTAAACTTAAGATTTTTACTCATAAAACATACCACAAATGAAAAAAAAATGCCTTGTCCCCAGATGGTAAATGTGAATTTCTAGGAATTGTTTCACCACTTGAGTCTTACCAGTGTGGCTCTAACTTCCTTGGTATTGTTAGGCAAGTTTGATACCATCCTTGAGAAAGCTCATGGATAGTATAAAAGGCCAGAGCAGCTATTCATAGCCCCAAGGGTTACATCAATATTACACACTGCCTCTGTAGTTAGCCATTCCCCCATTGTTAAAATGGCATAAATTTTTAAATAACCGTAAAATTTTGAATAATTATTTTTTGGATCTTCCCATATTGAGTTTGCCAGATAAATAATATTTTATGGTATAGGTTTTGGAAAGTTTATTCTGTTGTAGGCATCTGGTTAGTTGTCTGATTCAATTGGATCCTCAGAGTCTTTTTTTTTACTTTGCTTTGTATTGTAAAATATATAGAAAAGTTTGTGAAACATAAATATAGAGTTTAATGTTATTATAAAATTACCAACTATGTAACCCTTACCTATCCAAGAAATAAAATATATAGCATACCACTTTCTCTCTTAATTACTGTAGCCTTGATAACTTTTTAAAAATCTTATTAGCTTATGGGCGCCTGGGTGGCTCAGTTGGTTAAGCGACTGCCTTCGGCTCAGGTCATGATCCTGGAGTCCCGGGATCGAGTCCTGCATCAGGCTCCCTGCTCGGCAGGGAGTCTGCTTCTCCCTCTGACCCTCTTCCCTCTCATGCTCTCTGTCTCTCATTCTCTCTGTCTCAAATAAATAAATAAAATCTTTAAAAAAAATAAAAATAAGAAAAAAATCTTATTAGCTTATATCATTTTCTCCTAGAATTTCTTGCAAAATACTATTTTTTTAATTTTAATTTTTTCAATTAACATCTTTCATGAAGATAGAAGCGTTTTCTTTTTTTTAATTTAAATTCAGTTAGCCAATGTAAGTATATCATTAGGTTCAGATGTAGAGTTCCATAATTCATCAGTTGTGTAGGGTTTCTTGCAATATATTATTACAAAAATAGATAAATAATCCAATAAAACACAGTAGAGAGTCCAAAAACAAAGTCACATGATTTATGACAAAAGCATCAATACAGTCCACTGGGCAAGATAATGGTCTTTAAAAGTCTGACCTACTGTATGTTTTTAAGGAAAAAATTAATCTTGACAACTATTTCACATCAAATGAAAAAATAATTTGAAAAGAATCCTTAGGATAAATGTAAAGGTAAAATTTAAAAAAAATGTTTCTATATGCTGGCTAATTGAACATAAAAAATAATTTAAAAATGTTTCTAGATGAAAATATAAGGAATATCTTCATGATCTTTAGATAGGCAAGATAAAGAGGATACACAGAACACTAACTTTAAAGAAAAAAGTATTTATAAGTTGAAACTTAAAATATTGAATGGGTACTTCATGCATGTCTCCAAATCATATGATGAGCAACTCAATATTGCTAGTTGTCAAAGACTACAAGTAAAATCCACAAAACTACCATACATCCACCAGAATGGTTGAAATGAGGAAAGGATGTCGACTGACTGAAACTCACATATATTGCTTGTAGTACTGTAACTGGAACAACTACGGGGAAAAACTTTTCGGTGATATCTATCTACTGAAGTTGACAACAACTGAATAATTCCATTCTGTGTGTATATTCAGTGGAAAGTAGTGTTTATGATCAAGAAAGGACATAAAATAATGTTAATAATATCACTATTAATGATAACCAAAAGTTTTTGAACAATCCAAATATCAATCAACAGAAGAATGCATAAAGAGTTATGGCATATTCAAAGCAAACAATTGCTAGAAACACCAGCATGGTTGAATCTCACAAACACTGTTTTGATCACAAAAATGTGAGGAAGAAAAAGTATATATTGTGTGATTCTATCTTTATAAAAACTTTCACAGACAAAATTGATCCATAATGATAGAGATCAGAAGAGTGATCATCTTTGAGATGGGAATTGACTAGGAAAATCTCTCCCAACAGTAATGCAGTAGAGGGAATATTCTGGGAATGGAAGTAATATAAATCTTGATATGAGAGTAAGTTGAATGACCAACACATATGTATAAAGCTTTTAGCTATATTCTTATAAAAAAGTGAGCTGTATCCCTAACATGTATACAATTTAGTATATGTAAGTTATATCCTAATAAAAAGGGGAAATATTGTGTGCCTGGTGGCTGAGTCAGTTAAGCATCTGCTTTCAGCTTGGGTCATGATCCCAGGGTCCTGGGATTGAGCCCCATATTGGGCTCCCTGCTTAGCAGGGAGTCTGCTTCTCCCTCTCCCTCTGTGCTCTCTCTCTCTCTCTCAAATAAATAAATAAAGTTTTTTTTTTTAAAGGGGGAAATATTTCCTTGGCTTTTTGCATTATTTTGTAAATTTTAGAATCTCAACTTTAATAATATTTATTACAAAAAGTTGTTGGAAATGTATTTACTTTAGTGATCAATTTAGAGAAAATTGACATCTGTGCAATATTAAGTCTTCTAAATGCAAAATATGGCATATCTTTCCTTTTTAAAATTCTTTCTCATTTTTTTCAAAGATGTCTTATATTTTTCATGGAGTTTTCATTTACTATATTAGCTTTATGTTTCATAATTGTTCGTTTTGATGTTATTGCAAAAAAAAATGATTTTGTTTTCACTGAGGATTTCTTCTTACTTCTCCTGTAACTCACTGGACCTTGTACAGCTCTTGATAAATAATAAAGTTTTCAATTCATGTTTATGGGATCTGAAGCAAAGGTAATAACACAAGTCAGCTCTTATCTCTGAATAATAAATAATTCTAAATTAATATGTGTACCTCTAATATGATAATACAGTACTTTTTAACAAAACCTGTAAGACTCAAAATAATAGCAACCAATTATAATCATAGCAAATATTTATTGTGTAGTTGCAATATGCCAAGCACAGTGCCAAATAATTTACATATGTAACCATAATTAACATTCACTCAAACCTAGGATTTAAGTTTCATAATTATACTCTTTTTATATGTGAGGAAACAAAGGCATGGACATTAATAGCCCTGATACCACACATTCAGTTAGAGGCAGAGATCCAGGAATTTGACTCCAATAAGAATGAGTTTTAAATATGATTTAGTTTCCCCTTCATTAATTATAGGATTCGGTATGATTATTGATTAAAATTGATTAAAACCCATGCTTCCTTATTACATGCTTTAATATAACAAAGACTATTTATAATACTTTTCTGTGTGGGGTTTAAGTGTTTAAATCAAGTGTTGATTAAGCTCAAATATTAAGAACACATTTCATCATACTGAAAAATAATTCCGCTTCATTATAAATGGACTAATTCAAATATTACTATTTACCAAATAGTGTTACAGACTGTATTATAGGTTTAACATGGATACAAAAATATATGTAAGTCCAAATTTGCTCTAATGGACATGTTCTTTAGTGAAAAACACAGTGCTTTTGCAGGTGACCAGTAAATTTAGCCTCAGTATTTTAAAAGATGAAAAAAAATTCTCTACTAGGTTAAAATTACACTAAGGTTTAAAAGTATAAAGTATAATGGGATATATGTGTAATAACTGATGCTTTTATAATAATAGCAATCATTCGACTTTCTTGATAGTATTTTATAAATAAGTTAATTCATTGAACAGAAATTTGAAGGTAAATTAATAAAAACATCTTTAGTTAAATGCAGTTCACAGAAGAGGATTATGGTTTTCACAGCAGGTAAAGCATTGACAAATGCATTATTTAAAAAAATGTCAATGAGCCAACGGATTTTTACTAAAATATAAACCATATAACCAAAGTGAAGTTCATGATTCTGCACAGTGAGTAAAGGGAAATTACTTAGATAAGAGCACGTCACTGTATGGTTAATGGTGGCAACCACTTCAGTTTGGAATGAAGGATTTTATAGTAGTAGAACTAACTTAATGGGCCAGTTCACTCTTTGTCAATCATACTGTTAAAATTTACTACTGGAATATTGTAGGGAACTACCATACATTCAGTTTATTTGCAGCCTCTGTCCTGTATATCAGCAGAACTATTTTTTTCTCAGAAAGACAAGACAGCAACAGCACAGTAAATCTGAAAACAACAAAAGCACTTACACTTTTTAAAGAAACAGAAAAATACGCATACACTCACGTACAACACACATAACATGAACTCTTTAGCTTTATTTGTTTTAGAACTTCAGACCATAAATAACATATTTCAATTAGATTAAAAATAGAGGTCATTTTGCTTATTTAACCCACTCATGATGTACTGAATTTAAACAGTGATAATGTGTAAGAAAATATCTTATTAGTGTCATAGAAATATACCCACACTATCAAATTTAATGAATTTCATCTACATATGGATTCTATATAAAGGAAATTGATTAAATTAATGCTTATTTTACATGGGAAATCATTAGTCTCCTTTATCTAATAGAACTTTCATTAATGCTTTTAAACTTAAAAAATGTTTTTTTCTCCAAACTCTTTTAAAAGGATAAGTCAAGAACGACAGCAGAAGGATGGCAGAAGAGGTACCTGACTTTTTCTCCTCCCTGGAATGCACTGAATAAACGGTTACACATGGATCAATTCCCTCTGAGAAAAATCCAGAAACTAATTGAGGGACTCCTACATACTAGTGCCTGAGAAGATACCTATAATGAAACAGGTAGGAAAAGCTAAGACACACTCATTCCATAAATGGCACCCATGCACAGCACTTTATAATTGGGAGGGACTCTCTAGCTCCCAGCTTCTCCCTGGATGAAGAACAAAGGGTTTGAACCACACATTTAGCATCACAACTTTTAAGGTTATTACCAGAGTGACTGACTCCCAAAGTACCTAGCTCTAAGAGCTGATGGGGCTCTGCATTCATGAAGGTCCTCTGAGACCACAGAAAACAGAGGCAGTTTTAAATGGCTATCCCTCCAGGCTCAGTGCAAAAGGATTATCCAAGGCAAAAATGCTCAGCTTCCAAGGTAGTTACTGATTAAGTCATCAAATACTTAGATATGTGTTTTATATTATTATATTTATTATATTATGTTATGTTAGAGAGAAGGTATTTCTGACTCATCCATTAAATTATATGGATAAAAATTGAAGAGTAAAATAAAATGCCTACATAGAATGTAATTTTATACTCAACAATTGGTTTGCTCTTTAAAAAAAGATTCAATCTAAAATTAATATATCTATAATTTACTAAAGTTTCAGATCATATTTGTCATGTCTGTATGTATTTCTTACATCTTTTTCCAGATTTTTAGGTATTTCCTCAATTCTATATTCAGTGAACTAGAACTTTTTCACATTATTAGTATCATCAGAGGACTCATGTTTAAAATTTTTATTATATAGTTTATCGTTAGCTTTATTCATACTGATGAGAATCACTTTATGTCCTATAGTTAAAAAAAAGGGATTATTTTCATGAAATACTGCATGCTATTATTGCTATTAACTATACCTCACTTTCCATTAACATAGATAGCACTGTAAATATTTGAGACTCAGGATGCATATGTATCTATTTTGTGCAAAAACTTATATTGCTTTTTTATTTTGTTAAGTCCCAAAGTTACAATTTAATGTTATAATGATGGTGGGGGGCGGGGCAGGGAGTTATGTGAAAGAAGAGAGACTAGTTGTCCCTTAAAATCTCAGGAGCACTAATCTTCTATACATACTCAGCTATCATATAACAGGTGTTCTTCATTTTCCGTATATTCCACTAATGTCCAGTAAAAAATGTCATCTACTATGTGTAGTTTAGGTAGGAAATGTACACGTTTGCATAAATTCATTCTATATGTTTGAAAGCTCTAAAATAAACACTTTTTAAAGCAAGGTCACAAGCACTTATGGGTATGTCGAGAGGCATGTGTGTAAAAACCGTCTGTGCATTTGTAAATTCTAATTCAGAGATGGGAAATTTATGTAAAAATTCATGTTTAGTTGGTTTCAATCATCACCCTTTGGATGTGCTCCTCCTTTTTTTGCTCTCTCTTTTATTTCTAACCAATGCTATTCCTTGATCTATATTCTTGGACTTTTATCATTCTAGTTGTTGAAGGCATTTACTTTTGTGTGTTTGTATGACAACAGAAAATAATTTTGTTTAATTCTCTCCTTTTTCATATATCTTACTATGTTCCTGTAGTACTGTCATGTGCTTAGAAGAATGAAAACCAAAAATAATGCTAAATGATGCTAATGGATATTATAAGAAGTTAGTCTGTATCAGTCAAAGTATAGGTAGTAAATTGAACAGGGAAATTCAATGAATATGAAAAATTTTGAACTATGTAAAAGTTGATTAACTACTAAAAGAGATAAGAAATCACTCTAGGATATGGCAGCACAAAGTAGCTTCAACACCTAGGGCTAAGGAAAAAGTAAATGGTAAAGAAATACAGAGGAGGGTCCTGAAAGGCTGAGTGTTGGACCATTTCTAAGAGGATATTGCTGCCACAAAGAGACACCACTTATGGTGAAGAAAAATTTGCTGGAATGTGCCCACTGTTGTACTAAAAGGCCTTTTACCACTATTATAATAAAGAAGCTGTCTGGAGGGCATCATCATAAGAACCACAAGAATTGCCACCAGTGTGATGAATGCATGCCAGTAATCTTGCTGTCACACTGAAAATCATAAAAACTGGAGGAATATAAAATTGTCTCATCCTCCTCCAGCTATGCAGTGTCCCATAGCACCCTGTACTGGCAGAGTATAACATATAGCCAGCAAACAAAAAAGAAATATAGGTCTGGTTCAAAATGGCAACATAGGAACTCTGAACTCAGCTCCTCCACAGAATACACCAAATTACACCTATTGATAAAACAATTCCTCCTGAAGAACTGAGGGCTGAATGAACAGCTACTGAACAACGAAAGATAGAATGACAAGATAACAGCAAGAGAGATGGAGACACGGTAACAAAAGGAACCCCCACCCCATCACTGTGAACAACAGTGGGGAGGGACAGTGCTGAGGGACCAGGAACAGATCTCTCTGTCCTTGGACCCAGAAAAAAAGCCATGGTTTGAAATAGCAAGTAACATATAAAAGAGACAATACTAGATCTCTGCCAAGCATCCAAAAAGCTGTGGGAAAGCTCTCCAGACAGAGGGACTGGAGAATAACATGGTTTACATTCCCACCCCACCTTAAAAACCTGTGGCAGGATCTGGACACCTTAATGGGCAGGTCCAGTCATCTCAGAGAGCTTGTGTCTTATGCAAGCCCAGGGTCCACAAACCCATACCAGCCCTAGTAGCCCTGGGACACAAAAAAAAGCTCTGGTTTAAAAGGGCTAAGGAGTTGTATTGCCCTCTCCTCCTGCACCCTAGAAGCCCAGACTGAGCAGAGTCTGGATACCATAAAGGGTGGGTTTGGATGTCATACATAATTGGAGAGTCCTGATGCCCTAATGGGTGGGTCCAGGCACAACAACTGATGGGTCCAGTCATCACAGGGAGCTTGAGACCTCAGCAGCCCCAGGGTCTACAAGCCCACACCAGCTCTGGTCACACTGGTGCACAGAAAAAAGCCTCACAATGAGCTTGCAACCTCAGTAAGCCCAAGATACACAAGCCCATGCCAGCCGCCCTATGGTGCTGGGGCACAGAAAACAAACTGTGGTTTTGTTTGGTTTTTGTCATTGTTATTGTTTTTAACTGTTATTTTGAATTTTTGTTTATTATTATTTTTTTTTCCTTTTTAAAATTTGTCTTGTCATGCTTTGTATTTATTTTTTTTTTTGGTTTTGTTTGTTTCTTGTTTTCTTCTTTTCTCTCTTTTTCTTTTTCAATTTTTTCCTTCCTTTTATTATTTTTTCTTTATCATTATTTTTTTCTTTATTCTTTCTCTAAAAATTAATGGTTTGAAAGAGTAACTAGCATATACAGCCACTACTCCAGCCAGCCAGCAAAAGTCACCAAGCACAATAAGCTATGTAGAGGACCATATACAAGACCACTCCTTCAACTTGAGAAGTAGCCATTTCACCTAATCCATAAAAACAAACACAGAAAGTCAAGCAAAATGAGGAGACAGGAATATATATTCCAAAAGAAAGAATAAGAAAAAAACTCAGAAAAATAATGTAATGAAGCTGAGATAAGCAATATGCCTGATAAAGAATTTAAAGTAATGATTATAAAGATACTCACTGAACTGCAGAAAAGAATAGAAGAACTCAGGGGTGCCTGGGTGGCTCAGTCAGTAAGTGTCTGCCTTCGGCTCAGGTCATGATTCCAGGGTCCTGGGATTGAGCCCTGCATCAGGCTCCTTGCTCAGCCGGAGCCTGCTTCTCCCTCTGCCTGCTGCTCCCCTGCTTGTGCTCTCTAGCTCTCTCTGTCAAATAAATAAAATCTTTTAAAAAAAGAATAGAATAACTCAGTGAGACCTTCAATAAAGAGATAGAAAATATTAAAAAGAACCAGAGTAGAAGTATACAATAATGAAATAAACAGGGAATAAACAGTAGATTCAAGGATGCAGAAGAACGTATCAGTGGTCTGGAAGACAGGGTAATGGAAAGCACACAAGCTGAACAGCAAAAAGAGAAAAGAATTTTTAAAAATGAGGATAGGTTAAGAGATCTCCAACAACATCAAGCAAACAAATATTCGCATTATAGAGGTCCCAGAAGGAGAAAGAGAGAAAGATGTAGAAGACTTATTTGAAGAAATAATAACCGAAAAATTCCCTAACCTAGAGAGGGAAATAGACATCCAAGTCCAAGAGGCACAAAGAGTCCCAAACAAGATGAACCCAAGGAGCCCCAAACAAAGATGAACACCACAGCACGTTATAATTAAAATGTCGGGGCACCTGGGTGGCTCAGTTGGTTAAGCATCGACTCTTGGTTTTGGCTCAGGTCGTGATCAGAGTTGTGAGATCAAGCCCTGTGTCAGGCTCCATATTCAGCATGGAATCTGCTTTAGATTCTCTCTTCCTCTGTCCCTCCCCACCTCTCAAATAAATGAATAAATACATAAATCTTAAAAAAATAATAGTTATTTGTTTAACAGGACATGGCCTTGCTATTAAAATCCTAGAGGTCTGAAATGATCCATACTGGGCTTGAAAATGGTTCTACACAAAATCCAGTTTTCCATACTTTGAATATCATTAGATCTTCTGAATCATAAGTTCCAAGTGGAAATGCAACTTGTAGTATAGATTAGTTGAGTTTTCCTTTTTTCTGGTACTTCTCAAACCTTACAGCCTATTGGGTGACTTGATGACAGATGGAAGTAGCACAATTGACTGTTTTATGTGTTGATGGTAAAAAACAAACAAAAACTACCAAGTACTGTGCCTCATTGTCTGTAGTAGTGATGTAAGGTGCACTTTTATTTTACTATGTAAGAGTTACTTTGATAGTTTTAGACCGTTTGGTCCCTTAACCTTTCACTGTGATGGCAGAATTCTGGCAGCTTGTGGGATATATCTCCAAATCTCTAGTTTAAATGCCTTAATACATTACTTACTACTTCCTGGTCATCAGAACCTATTAACATTTTATCATCAGTGTAGTAGACATTGTAGTTTGATGTTATGTGAAATGTCAAGATGTGAAGGTATACTGTTGGCCTTACCAAGAGAAAATAAAAATGCTTCACATGGCCTTTGAATATTAGGATGGGAAAAAAAACAATTATTCAGGTCTATAACAGCATTCCAGATGTGTGTTATTGTGTTCTTGCAAAGATATCACATAAAAAATAGAAGCTGCATTTAGAGTCACCACCTGATAAAGTTTATGATAATCCAGTGTCATAATGCAAGGTCATCCCAATTATTGCATATACACACAGATAAGCTAATGGGGATGTGATAGGTCTCAACATCCATGTCTTTTTCAGGTCTTTAATAGAGGAATTAATCTATAATTTCCCACGGGTTGGATTTTTTTTTTAATTTTTTTATTCTTATGTTAATCCCCATACATTGCATCATTAGTTTTAGATGAAGTGTTCCATGATTCACTGTTTGTGCGTAACACCCAGTGCTCCATGCAGAATGTGCCCTCCTCAATACCCACCACCAGGCGAACCCATCCTCCCACCCCCCTCCCCTCTAGAACCCTCAGTTTGTTTTTCAGAGTCCATCGTCTCTCATGGTTCGTCTACCCATCCGATTTCCCCCGCTTCATTCTTCCCCTCCCACTACCTTCTTCTTCTTCTTTTTTTTTTCTTAACATATATTGCATTATTTGTTTCAGAGGTACAGATCTGTGATTCAACAGTCTCACACAATTCACAGCGCTCACCATAGCACATACCCTCCTCAGTGTCTATCACCCAGTCACCCCATCCCTCCCACCCCACCCCCCACTCCAGCAACCCTGTTTGTTTCCTACAATTAAGAATTCCTCATATCAGTGAGGTCATATGATACATGTCTTTCTCTGTTTGACTTAATTCACTCAACATAATACCCTCCAGTTCCATCCACATCGTTGCAAATGGCAAGATCTCATTCCTTTTGATGGCTGCATAATATTCCATTGTATATATATATACCACCTCTTCTTTATCCATTCCTCTGTCGATGGACATCTTGGCTCTTTCCACAGTTTGGCTATTGTGGACATTGCTGCTATAAACATCAGGGTGCAGGTACCCTTTTGGATCCCTACTTTTGTATCTTGGGGGTAAATACCCAGTAGTGCAATTGCTGGATCATAGGGTAGCTCTATTTTCAACTTTTTGAGGAACCTCCATACTGTTTTCCAGAGTGGCTGCACCAGCTTGCATTCCCACCAACAGTGTAGGAGGGTTCCCCTTTCTCCGCATCCCCGCCAACATCTGTCGTTTCCTGACTTGTTAATTTTAGCCATTCTGACGGGTGTGAGGTGGTATCTCATCGAGGTTTTGATTTGGATTTCCCTGATGCCGAGCGATATTGAACACTTTTTCATGTGTCTGTTGGCCATTTGGATGTCTTCTTTGGAAAAATGTCTGTTCATGTCTTCTGCCCATTTCTTGACTGGATTCTTTGTTCTTTGGGTGTTGAGTTTGATGAGTTCTTTATAGATTTTGGATACTAGCCCTTTATCTGATATGTCATTTGCAAATATCTTCTCCCATTCTGTCGGTTGTCTTTTGGTTTTGTTGACTGTTTCCTTTGCTTTGCAAAAGCTTTTTATCTTGATGAAGTCCCAATAGTTCATTTTTGCCCTTGCTTCCCTTGTCTTTGGCGATGTTTCTAGGAAGAAGTTGCTTCAGCTGAGGTCGAAGAGGTTGCTGCCTGTGTTCTCCTTTAGGATGTTGATGGACTCCTGTCTCACATTGAGGTCTTTCAACCATTTAGAGTCTCTTTTTTTGTGTGGTGTAAGGAAATGGTCCAGTTTCATTCTTCTGCATGTGGCTATCCAATTTTCCCAACACCATTTGTTGAAGAGACTGTCTTTGTTCCATTGGACATTGTTTCCTGCTTTGTCAAAAATGTGTTGACCATAGAGTTGAGGGTCCATTACTGGGCTCTCTCTTCTGTTCCATTGATCTATATGCCTGTTTTTGTGCCAGTACCATACTGTCTTGATGATGACAGCTTTGTAATAGGGCTGGAAGTCCGGAATTGTGATGCCGCCAGCTTTGCTTTTCTTTTTCAACATTCCTCTGGCTATGCGGGGTCTTTTCTGGTTCCATACAAAACAAACAAAAACAAACAAAACAAAACAACAACAACAAAAACCAGAATGTGATCAAATATGATCAGGCTGGTATATAGATCATTGCCACACACATGATTTGGGGTGTATTTTGGTCTTATAAAAGAAAGTGCCTCCCAAAATTTTAAAGAAAGAAAAACTTATATATGTACAAAAATAAGGGTTGATATGATGAAGGGATGGAATATGACTGTAAAGATGGAAATTATAAAAAATTTTATAAAAGGAATTGATAAGAAGTTGTTTGAAAAAAGAAAGAAGAGGATTTAAAAAAAGAAAAAAGAAAAAGAAAGGGAGAGAATGTGATCAGGCAGGGGAATAGAAAACACCATATACTAGAGATTTAGGGTATATTTTAATCTGTTAGAAGAAACTATCTCAAAATTTTAAAGAGAGAACAACTTATATATATATGCCAAAAATACGGGTAACTACTATGAAGGGATAGAATATGACTCTAAAAATGAAAAATAAAAATTTTTTTTAAAAAAAAAGGGATTGATAAAATGTTGGTTGAAAAAGGGAAAAAGAAAAATTCAAAAAAAAAAAAAGAAAAGAAAAAAAGACAGTTAAAAAAAACTTAACTTTGAAAGACTAAAGAATCATGGTAAAAAAAGCCATGAATTCTATGTGCAGTATTCCCCTAGCGCTGGAGTTCTGCCATTCTCATTCATCGGTAAACTTGGTCTTGGCTGGCTGTTCTCACTGATCTTCTGGGGAGGGGCCTGTTGCCGTGGTTTCCAAATGTCTTTGCCGGAGGCGGAATTGCCCCGCTCTTGCCCCCTCCCGGCTAAGTAATCTGCTCAGGTTTGCTCTCGGGAGCTTTTGTTCCCTGCGAGCTTTCCGTACAGCTTTGGAGGCGGATAGTGAAAATGGTGGCCTCCCAATCTCCGCCCCGGAGGAGCCAAGAACTCGGGGCCCCACTCTTCAGTGAGCCCCCAGAGAAAAGCCGTCAGTCACTCCCATCTCCCCGGTCTCCGGCCGCACTCCGTGCTCACCCGGCCTGTGACCCCGCGTTTCTATCTCTGGCACCCAACCCCGGTGGAGTCTCCAAACCCAGCAGATCCCTGGGGTGCACTCCCGCGCCACTCCTCCCCGGGGGAGGAAGGTGAGTCTCCCCAGATCTGCCGCTTGTTGGGTCCCTGCTGGAGGAGCAGTGGCCCGACTATGCCGCGGATCACGGTTTATGGCAACCCCGAGCTGAGAGCCCACGCCTGGGCTCCGCCTCTGCAGCCGGCTTCCCTGCTCCGTTACCTGGGAGCTCTGCCACACTCAGGCACCCCCGGTCTGTCTGTGACCCCGAGGGTCCTGAGACCACACTGTCCTGTGAGGGTTCCACCCCCCGCTTAGCCACCAGAGTGACGTCCCTCAGCGGAGCAGACTTTTAAAAGTTCTGATTTTGTGCTCCGCGGCTCTATCACTTGCCAGAAGCGCCGGACAGAGGCCCCTCTCCCACCGTCTATCCTCCCGAATATAGCCTCGGATTCACTTCTCCGCATGTCCTACCTTCCAGAAAGTGGTCGCTTTTCTGTTCAGAGAGTTGTTGCTCTTCTTTTCTTCGATCTCCTGTTGAGTTTGTAGGTGTTCAGAATGGTTTGATCTCTATCCAGTGAATTCCTGAGAGGAGACGAAATCCAGGTCTCCTACTCCTCTGCCATCTTGCTCCGCTCCCACAGGTTGGATTTTTTTTTAAGCTTTTATTTATTTATCTGAGAGAGATAGTGAGCAAGAGAGAGAGAGAAGGAACAGGGGGAGGGGCAGAGGGAGAGGGAGAAGCAGACTCCCCACTGAGCAGAGAGCCCGATGTGGGGCTCGATCCCAGGTCTCTGGGACCATGACCTGAGCTGAAAGGAGATGCCCAATCGACTGAGCAACCCAGGTGCCCCATGGATTTTTACTTTTATTTTACTATCCTGGTATGGAAGGTAAGTTTTAGGTAATTTCATTTATACCTTTCTATAACAGCTTTACCCTACGGGGTTACAGATCTATGCAGAAATTCTGCCATTTGCCAAGAAAATCTATTCCAATTATATATATTCAAGAACTTGGTATATAACCAAAATATTAGTGGAACAGCCAGGCCCACTGTGAGTGGAGATTAGCCTATATATCATCTCGCCAACAAAAGCCACCAATTTGAATTGTGGATTAGAATAGCATTTTTCTGTCCCCAGAAACTAATGTCAATTCAGAGTCAGTGTTAGTAATCCCTGAATAGTCTGGCTACATCATTTTTCCCATTTCATATTTATTCTAGTAAATGCTTACAGAAAAGTATGAGAAGATTTAACTTATATTAACTTCATGCAGTGAGACAGAGTATTTTTCAAGAAAGCCAGATTTTGCTTTAATCAATGGGATCTTGGTCTCTGAACACATGTAGTTATGGACCCTGCAGTAAACGATAGGCCAGTCTCTTGTGGCAGCTCATCAGATTTCTGAACAAATGGATCTTTAAGGTTTTGTGTGGTGTTTTTGTTTGTTGTCTTTAAATATAAAGATCAATAACATAGCACTATAGGAAGTGTGTCCAATTAGCCATTGCCAAAACTACCTGTAAGTAAAATATTCTAAATATTGATGGATCTCTGCTTCCACTTATAGAAAATGCACCCATCTTTGTCAATAAAGTGCTTCCACTCTGCTATGCAGTGACCCATCATCCTCATTCAAATCAGGGAGCTCATTCATTGTGTTAATCCCATAGTCTTACCTGGCCTACCTAGGAGACCAAGAAAAGGGTATTTTAAGAATGAAGGTGCTGATTTCCATTTATGGTCCTGATAAACAAGGATACAATTTACTCTCTCAACTTAAAATAAAAAATGTATAAAACAATGGTTTTTGTCCATTAAATATCAGATGGGCAGGACTATTATCCCTGAGAGGAGAAATTTAGTAAACTTTCTATTTCCTCTAGTTTATCTCCTGGAAAGAATTTAAGATGCACCAAAGGTATGGGGACGCACATAGAGTCTGGTGATCACTCTGAATTGAGGAGAGAGAGCTGGGAGATCAGGGAAGCCAAGGTGGCAAGAATTCATAAGGCATAGATGCAGAGAAGAGAGAGAGATGCATAGTGAGAGACAAAGCTCCATAAATCTGCATAGGGTCTCACGTAACTTTAGATGAGTAATGATTAGCATAATACAGGTGTGTGAGGGAATTTCCAGGGGGAAAGAACCATGTCAAAGAAACCAAGTGGATAATCGCAAAGATATACACAGAACTGGGCATGGTTCATGCTTCTACTAGTCAGAACAATAGATTTTGTAAATTCCCAGAATGATGGTAGGTTACACAGCAGGAGCAAAAATGGCCCTGGATTAAAAGGCTACTTTCATCTTGCCTAACAAAGTTTAAAAGTCCTACCAATAATCCCTGCAACTCTACCTCTACCTTCATCTCATCCCAGCCAGAAATGGCCTTCCACCTGTGAGTCACCATAGCACTTGTACATGATCTTCCAAATGGGATTCTAACATACCATGTATTCTGAGAGTCATTTGAAAATGTTCTGTCTTAGAGTGCAGCAGCTGGTCATAGGCACAGTTTCTTTAGAATGGCATGATCTGGCCCTCATCTGTCCCTTTTACACCTTTTTTTTTTTTTTTAAACCACACTCACACCTGGTAGATTGGATCAATGTCAATATCCTTGTTGCAATATGATGCAACATACTGAAGTTTTGCAAAATGTTACCTTTGGGGAAAATTTGAGAAAGTGTACAGTCTTTCAGTATTATTTCATATGTGTGTGGACCTGCAATTATCTCAATAAAAACTCCAAAAATTTTTTTAAAAAGCCTTAAAAGAATCAAACCACTTGCAAATAACTCAGTTGTATTCCCTGTAATGATAGGAATGATGGTACAGAACTTGGCTTTCTGAAAATAAGGGGAATAATGGGACTGTAAAACAATAGAGGCCAGGTGCAATTTGCTTAATTAGCAGAAGTTAGGGAGAATAAGTGCAATTATTGCAATAATCAGTGAATATAACAACCAACAAGGCTAGAGTAGCAACTAAAATTTGTCCAGCCTTTCCCCACTGCCAAATTCCAAAGTTACTTTCCTATTTTTAGGTATTTATTATAGCAGCACCCTATTTCCAGTTCCTTAAACCTGTATGTTTCTTATTGCTTCTTCAATAACTTACCACATTCTTAGTGACTTTAAACAAATGAACTATTTTATAGTTTTGCATTCAGATGTCTGAAATGGGACTCACTGAGCTAAAATCAATGTGTCAATAGTGCTGTCTTTAGAGTAGAATCTATTTTCTTGTCTTTCTGAGTTTCTAAAGACCAACTGCACTTCTTGGCTCATGACCCAATTCCTTCATCTTTAAACTCAGAAACATCAAGCCAAATTCTCACATTTTTATCTCCTTGGTTCTCCTTCTTCTTCCCACCTCTTCCATTTTTAAGGACCCTTGTGATTACATTGGACCCACCCATATGATTCAGGATAATATTCCTATATGAAGATCATCTAACAACCCTTTTACCGTGTAACTTAATATATTCACGGGTTCCAGAAATTAGGACATGGAAATATTTGAGGACCATTATTCTACCTATTACATATGATAAGAGTTATTACAGTAGGTTATTATAGTAGGGAAGATCATTTGGAAGCATCTGTAATTGCCTTCCACTTGGCTAATAATTCAAAACAACATCACATCCTGGGTGAAGGTATGGTAGAAATTAGTTCCAAACTTAAGGATCAAAAGGGATATAGGTCTGTGGTCCCCATTATATCTATGTTCAGTTTATGAGTCTGGCCTTTGTAGAAACTAGATGATTCATCAAGGCTAATCATAGACCACCATTAGCCCAAATTTCAGTCGTGATGTCAGATGTGATATATGTATGAGAGCAGATAAATATAGACTCAGGTACATGATAAGTGAACATTGATTTGGTTAATTTGTTCTGTTCTAACCTAATTAGAAATGAAAAAACAAAGCTGTTCACATTCATATGAAATGGACAATAATATAAATTTCTACTTTTGTCATAGAGTGATAGTAACACTCTTGCCTTCTATAATAATATTTTCCAAAGATCCCTGGAATATCCTTATATTCTGCAGAATATTGTTGATGTATTTCACCAATAAAATTATATATATTCACTTGGATGATCAAGAGTTGGCTAGCATGCTGAAGGCATCTGGAGAACTTT
Source organism: Neomonachus schauinslandi (assembly GCF_002201575.2). Taxonomy (NCBI): domain Eukaryota; kingdom Metazoa; phylum Chordata; class Mammalia; order Carnivora; family Phocidae; genus Neomonachus; species Neomonachus schauinslandi. The sequence goes on along the minus strand of NC_058414.1, from coordinate 74,703,952 downwards.
AATGCTCCAGGGTTTGGGAGGTAAACCCTGTGTATTTCAGGGCCCTCCAAACTCATTATGTATTTAGGGTTCTGAAGATAAAGGGCTTTTATAGGACATTCTTAGCAAAATAAAATGCAAATTATTTCATTATTTCTTAAAAGAAGTAAGCATGATGTCGAGTAATTTTTTTTAGTTTAATGTTATCATATTACTAGGGTTACTGGGGAAACAAAAACTACCAGATTTAAATAGAACCCAGAGTAGGAAAAGCTATGCAGAAGGTCCAGGCAGAAGACTCTATGTGGTTAGAGATATCAGTGATGGAAAAAAAATATCATTTGTATTTTGTCACAAGTACCAGTGAGAGAACTACAACATAGACCTTTGAGTTTTGGAGCAAGGCCATTTCTTTTGCAGCATAGAATTATTTGTCTCTTGACAGACAATTCCTGGCATGCTGCTGGGTCATTGTAGAGGTGTATGACTTCCTGTGGGACACCAAGTATATGCAACTGGAACTGGCCATCATGAGCTGAGTCCTTTCAGATCCATTAAGTCATAATATTGGATGTATCCAACAACAAATCATAATAAGATGAAAGTAGTACATAGGGAATAGAGGATGAGCAGGACCAGAGTGTACAAGACAGCTGTTGAGCAGGTGTCCTGGACACCCATACATTTGCACAAACAGTGCTCCCTCATCTCATAATTATAACTTAATGCAGGATCTCTTATAACCTGTTAAAAGGGGAGGAAAATGCATGAGTTTGGCTTACAGCTACATTAACTTGGTTATAGACAAGCAAAAATAGTTAGCAGGTACACTACAACCTCACCCAAAAATGGATATTTTAAAACAGTGACATAAGAAAATTTCACTTTGGGCAAATATCTGAGAGGTGCACCTGGTCATCACTTTGTGTAGAAAGAGAAGTGACTTCAGTTTAGAATAGAAATGGACTCAAGGGCAGTGGTAAAGGAAGTGGTTATTAAACCTGAATACAAAAAATATGTAGGGGCGCCTGGGTGGCACAGGCAGTTAAGCCTCCAACTCTTAGTTTTGGCTCAGGTTGTGATCTCAGAGTCCTGAGATCAAGCCCTGTTTCGGGCTTCACACTCAGCATCAAGTCTGCTTAAGACTCTCTCTCCCTCCGCCCCTCACTGCCTGTGCTCTCATGCACTCTCTCTCTCAAAATGAATGAATAAATCTTATATATATGTGTGTGTGTGTGTGTGTGTGTGTGTGTGTGTGTGAAACTAAATGCGTATCAATTTGTCAATCTAAATTTACAAAAAAAGGAATTACTCAAGTGATCTGTGAACACAGTAACTTGATTCTAAATATTTTATGAATATATTCTAAGGATGTAAAACCTGCAAGGGAATTAATTGTACTTAGTAAATTTGTTAACAAGGTATTTACTGTAACTCTGAAACTATATATTTGATTGGATAAAGCATACATGTAAATATTTAATATTATCAGGAACAAAGATTTTTGCAAGAGAATAGGGATATTCATGTAACATTTAAAAGGTTTTTAAAATCTATTATATTAAATTTAAATGTGAATTTTCAGCATAATCTCATGACACAATATAAAGATACAAATATAAATACAGATTATTTAGCTCTGTCTGCTGGGCAGTGCTCAGATGCAATGTCACCCCACTACCATCCAGTACACAGATCTTTTGCCCACAAAGATTGAGGCTCCTTGGAGAAATGTTAGAGTCTATCTGGGACTAGGAAAGAAAAAGGTGAGTTTGGGACATCTTGTGGCAGAAAGTAAGAGTGCTCAAATACAAATGAGATCATGCCAAAAAGACATAGAAAAAGTTTGAGTCTTCTACTAGTTAAATTTGTGACAGTTTGAACATTTAAAAAAAGAAGATTATAAGTGATTCTAATATGTTTGATTAAAAATACTCATATGTCCATACTGGTATTTAAAAAGAGAAAGCAGAGATAATGAAATGAAGGAATCAGAGAATCACTATTTTACAAACATTAATTAGTATTATAATTTGGAGAGGAAGGAGTTAAAGCAGCTGGTTAGTGATCCAGTTCTCTTTTGATAATAACTAGATTTTCTGATAAATAGACTAATGCTATTTGCTAGGAGAAAAGTTTTTTTTCTGTGGAATGCTCTTGTCAAAATATCCCTATAGGAGCTGATGATAAACAAAATGAGAATCTATGGAATCAGGAAGCGTGGCTTTCTGGAAAATGTCATGTAAGATCTGGAACCATCTGGATATGAATTGCTGTTTTAAGACCTAAACACTCTCACAATGTAAGTTGACTCACAAATTTGACTTAGACTTCATCTCTAATTCTATGTTAGAGATATATGCCCACTATGAGAGAAAAATGTCCCAGGGACATTGCTAAACCTCTTTCTGCTTTATCTGTATTAACCTCTTAAATGATTGTATCCTTGAAGTTATTAAGCTTGAGACAGGTTAACATCTCACTTTCATTATCCTTTGTGTTAGGTCATAAATGATTCTGGTCTCATTCATAAATGGGAATCAAACCATTGGGTGAAAAGTTGCTTAGGAATAGGAAAGTCAGATGGACTCAAAATATCACCTCACAAGGTTCCTTTAAAAATGGTGGGAACTGGGTGGGCGGAGCAAGATGGCGGAGGAGTAGGAGACCTGGATTTCGTCTCCTCTCAGGAATTCAGCTGGATAAGGATCAAACCATTCTGAACACCTACAAACTCAACAGGAGATCGAAGAAAAGAAGAGCAACAACTCTCTGAACAGAAAAGCGACCACTTTCTGGAAGGTAGGACGTGCGGAGAAGTGAATCCGAGGCGATATTCGGGAGGATAGACGGCGGGGGAGGGGCCTCCGTCGGCCGCTTCCGGCAAGTGATAAAGCCGCGGAGCACAAAATCAGAACTTTTAAAAGTCTGCTCCGCAGAGGGACGTCACTCCGGTGGCTAAGCGGGGGGTGGAACCCTCACAGGACAGTGTGGTCTCAGGACCCTCGGGGTCACAGACAGACCGGGAGTGCCTGAGTGTGGCAGAGCTCCCAGGTAATGGAGCAGGGAAGCCGGCTGCAGAGGCAGAGCCCAGGCGCGGGCTCTCAACTCGGGGTTGTCATAAACCGTGATCCATGGCACAGTCGGGCCACTGCTCCTCCAGCAGGGACCCAACAAGCATCAGATCCGGGGAGACTCACCTTCCTCCCCCGGGAGGAGCAGCACAGGAGTGCACCCCAGGGATCTGCTGGGTTTGGAGACTCCACCCGGGGTCGGGTGCCAGAGATAGAAACGCACGGTCACAGGCCGGGTGAGCACAGAGTGCGGCCGGAGACCGGGGAGCTGCGAGTGACTGACTGCTTTTCTCTGGGGGCTCACTGAGGAGCAGGGCCCCAAGTTCTCGGCTCCGCTGGGGTGGAGATTGGGAGGCCGCCACTTTCACTCTCCGCCTCCAAAGCTGTAGGGAAAGCTTGCAGGGAACAAAAGCTCCCGAGAGCAAACCCCAGCAGATTACTTAGCCGGGAGGGGGCAAGGGCGGGGCAATTCCGCCTCCCGCAAAGACATTTGGGAACCACGGCAACAGGCCCCTCCCCCAGAAGATCAGCGAGAACAGCCAGCCAAGACCAAGTTTACCGATCAATGAGAACGGCAGAACTCCAGCGCTAGGGGAATACTACACATAGAATTCATGGCTTTTTTACCATGATTCTTTAGTCTTTCAAAGTTAATTTTTTTTTAACTGTCTTTTTTTCTTTTTCTTTTTTTTTTTTTGAATCTTTCCTTTTCCCTTTTTCAACCAACATCTTATCAATACGTTTTTTAAAAAAACATTTTTATTTTTCATTTTTAGAGTCATATTCTATCCCTTCATAGTAGTTACCCATATTTCTGGCATACATATATATAAGTTGTTCTCTCTTTCAAATTTTGAGATAATTTCTTCTAACAGATTAAAATATACCCTAAATCTCTAGTATATGGGTTTTTTCTACTCCCCTGCCTGACCACATTCTCTCCCTTTTTTTTTTCTTTTCTTTTTTTAAATCCTCTTCTTTCTTTTTTCAAACAACTTCTTATCAATTCCTTTTATAAAATTTTTTATAATTTCCATCTTTACAGTCATATTCCATCCCTTCATCATATCAACCCTTTTTTTTTACATATATAAGTTTTTCTTTCTTTAAAATTTTGGGAGGCACTTTCTTCTAACAGACCAAAATACACCCCAAATCTAGTGTGTGGCACTGATCTATATACCAGCCTGATCATATTTGATCACATTCTGTTTTTTTTGTTGTTGTTTTGTTTTGTTCTGTTTTTATCTTTATCTTTTTCTTTTTTTTTCTTTTTCTTTTTTTCTCTCTTTCCGTTTCTTTTCCCACTGCTTCAGGTCTTTTCTGATTTGTTTAGAGTATATTTTCTGGGGACATTGTTACTCTGCTAGCATTTTGTTCTCTCATTAATCTGTTCTCCTCTGCACAAAATGACAAGACGGAAAAAATCACCTCAACAAAAAGAACAAGAGGTAGTACCGACTGCCAGGGACCAACTCAATACAGACATTAGTACGATGTCAGATCTAGAGTTCAGAATCACCACTTTAAAGATACTAGCTGGGCTTGAGAAAAGCATGGAAGTTATTAGAGAAACACTTTCTGGAGAAGTAAAAGAACTAAAATCTAACCAAGTTGAAATCAAAAAGGCCATTAATGAGGTGCAATCAAATATGGGGGCACTAACTGCTAGGATAAATGAGGCAGAAGAGAGAATCAGTGATATAGAAGACCAAATGATGGAAAATAAAGAAGCTGAGAAAAAGAGAGATAAACAACTACTGGATCACGAGGGCAGAATTCGAGAGATAAGCGATACCATAAGACGAAACAACATTAGAATAATTGGGATCCCAGAAGAAGAAGAAAGAGAGGGGCAGAAGGTATAATGGAGCAAATTATAGCAGAGAACTTCCCTAATTTGGGGAAGGAAACAGGCATCAAAATCCAGGAAGCACAGAGAACCCCTCTCAAAATCAATAAAAATAGGTCAACACCCCGACATCTAATAGTAAAACTTACGAGTCTCAGAGACAAAGAGAAAATCGTGAAAGCAGCTCGGGAGAAGAGATATGTAACCTACAATGGTAGAAACATTAGATTGGCAACAGACCTATCTACAGAGACCTGGCAGGCCAGAAAGGACTGGCAGGATATATTCAGAGCACTAAATGAGAAAAATATGCAGCCAAGAATACTCTATCCAGCTAGGCTGTCATTGAAAATTGAAGGAGAGATAAAAGGTTCCAGGACAAACAAAAACTAAAGGAATTTGCAAACACAAAACCAGCCCTACAGGAAATCTTGAAAGGGGTCCTCTAAGCAAAGAGAGACCCTAAAAGCAACATAGACCAGAAAGGAACACGGACAATATACAGTAACAGTCACCTTACAGGCAATACAATGGCACTAAATTCCTATCTTTCAATAGTTACCCTGAATGTAAATGGGCTCAATGCCCCAATCAAAAGACACAGGCTATCAGACTGGATTAAAAAACAAGACCCATCGATATGCTGTCTACAAGAGACTCATTGGTGACCCAAAGACACCCCCAGATTGAAAGTGAGGGGGTGGAAAACCATTTACCATGCTAATGGACACCAAAAGAAAGCTGGGGTGGCAATCCTTATATCAGACAAATTAGATTTTAAACCAAAGACTGTAATAAGAGATGAGGAAGGATGCTATATCCTACTTAAAGGGTCTATCCAACAAGAAGATCTAACAATTATAAATATCTATGCCCCTAACATTGGGAGCAGCCAATTATATAAGGCAATTAATAACAAAAGCAAAGAAACCCATCGACAACAATACAATAATAGTGGGGGACTTTAACAACCCCTCACTGAAATGGACAGATCGTCTAAGCAAAAGATCAACAAGGAAATAAAGACTTTAAATGACACACTGGAGCAAATGGACTTCACAGACATATTCAGAACATTCCATCCCAAAGCAACGGAATACACATTCTTCTCTAGTGCCCATGGAACATTCTCCAGAATAGATCATATCCTAGGTCATAAATCAGGTCTCAACCGGTACCAAAAGATTGGGATCATTCCCTGCCTATTTTCAGACCACAATGCTTTGAAACTAGAACTCAATCACAAGAGGAAAGTCGGAAAGAACTCAAATACATGGAGGCTAAAGAGCATCCTACTGAAGAATGAATGGGTCAACCAAGAAATTAAAGAAGAATTTAAAAAATTCATGGAAACCAATGAAAATGAAAACACAACTATTCAAAATCTTTGGGATGCAGCAAAGGCAGTCCTAAGAGGAAAGTATATAGCAATACAAGCCTTTCTCAAGAAACAAGAAAGGTCTCAAGTACACAACCTAACCCTACACCTAAAGGAGCTGGAGAAAGAACAGCAAATAAAGCCTAAACCCAGCAGGAGAAGAGAAATAATAAAGATCAGAGCAGAAATCAATGAAATAGAAACCAAAAGAACAGTAGAACAGATCAACGAAACTAGGAGCTGGTTCTTTGAAAGAATTAACAAGATTGATAAACCCATGGCCAGACTTATCAAAAAGAGAAGAGAAATGACCCAAATCAACAAAATCATGAATGAAAGAGGAGAGATCACAACCAACACCAAAGAAATACAAACAATTTTAAGAACATATTATGAGCAACTCTATGCCAGCAAATTCGATAACCTGGAAGAAATGGATGCATTCCTAGAGATGTATCAACTACCAAAACTGAACCAGGAAGAAATAGAAAACCTGAACAGATCTATAACCACTAAGGAAATTGAAGCAGTCATCAAAAATCTCCCAAAAAACAAAAGCCCAGGGCCAGATGGCTTCCCAGGGGAACTCTACCAAACATTTCAGGAAGAATTAATACCTATTCTTCTGAAGCTGTTCCAAAAACTGGAAATGGAAGGAAAACTTCCAAACTCATTTTATGAGGCCAGCATGACCTTGATCCCAAAACCAGACAAAGACCCCATCAAAAAGGAGAATTACAGACCAATATCCCTGATGAACATGGATGCAAAAATTCTCACCAAAATACTAGCCAGTAGGATCCAACAGTCCATTAAAAGGATTATTCACCACGACCAAGTGAGATTTATGCCTGGACTGCAAGGTTGGTTCAAATCCGCAAATCAATCAATGTGATACAATACATTAACAAAAGAAAGAACAAGAATCATATGATCCTCTCAATAGATGCAGAAAAAGCATTTGACAAGGTACAGCATCCTTTCTTGATCAAAACTCTTCAGAGTATAGGCATAGAGGGTACATACCTCAATATCATAAAAGCCATCTATGAAAAACCTACAGCAAATAACATTCTCAATGTGGAAAGACTGAGAGCTTTCCCCCTAAAGTCAGGAACACGGCAGGGATGTCCACTATCACCACTGCTATTCAACATAGTATTAGAAGTCCTAGCCACAGCAATCAGACAACAAAAAGAAATAAAAGGCATCCAAATCGGCAAAGAAGAAGTCAATCTCTCCCTCTTTGCAGATGTTATGATACTTTATGTGGAAAACCCCAAAGACTGCTAGAACTCATACAGGAATTCAGTAAAGTGGCAGGATATAAAATCAATGCACAGAAGTCCGTGGTATTCCTATACACCAACAAGACAGAAGAAAGAGAAATTAAGGAGTCGATCCCATTTACAAATGCACCCAAAACCATAAGATACCTAGGAATCAATCTAACCAAAGAGGCAAAGGATCTGTACTCAGAAAACTATAAAATACTCATGAAAGAAATTGAGGAAGACACAAAGAAATGGAAAAACGTTCTATGCTCATGGAATGGAAGAACAAATATTGTGAAGATGTCAATGCTACCTAGAGCAATCTACACATTCAATGCAATCCCCATCAAAATACCATCCACTTTTTTCAAAGAAATGGAACAAATAATCCTAAAATTCGTATGGAACCAGAAAAGACCCCGCATAGCCAGAGGAATGTTGAAAAAGAAAAGCAAAGCCGGCGGCATCACAATTCCAGACTTCAAGCTCTATTACAAAGCTGTCATCATCAAGACAGTATGGTACTGGCACAAAAACAGGCACATAGATCAATGGAACAGAATAGAGAGCCCAGAAATGGAGCCTCAACTCTATGGTCAACTCATCTTTGACAAAGCAGGAAAGGATGTCCAATGGAACAAAGACAGTCTCTTCAACAAATGGTGTTGGGAAAATTGGATAGCCACATACAGAAGAATGAAACTGGACCATTTCCTTACACCACACACAAAAATAGACTCCAAATGGTTGAAAGACCTCAATGTGAGACAGGAGTCCATCAACATCCTAAAGGAGAACACAGGCAGCAACCTCTTTGACCTCAGCCAAAGCAACTTTTTCCTAGAAACATCGCCAAAGGCAAGGGAAGCAAGGGCAAAAATGAACTATTGGGACTTCATCAAGATAAAAAGCTTTTGCAAAGCAAAGGAAACAGTCAACAAAACCAAAAGACAACCGACAGAATGGGAGAAGATATTTGCAAATGACATATCAGATAAAGGGCTAGTATCCAAAATCTATAAACTACTCATCAAACTCAACACCCAAAGAACAAAGAATCCAGTCAAGAAATGGGCAGAAGACACGAACAGACATTTTTCCAAAGAAGACATCCAAATGGCCAACAGACACATGAAAAAGTGCCCAATATCGCTCGGCATCAGGGAAATCCAAATCAAAACCTCAATGAGATACCACCTCACACCAGTCAAAATGGCTAAAATTAACAAGTCAGGAAACGACAGATGTTGGCGGGGATGCGGAGAAAGGGGAACCCTCCTACACTGTTGGTGGGAATGCAAGCTGGTGCAGCCACTCTGGAAAACAGTATGGAGGTTCCTCAAAAAGTTGAAAATAGAGCTACCCTATGATCCAGCAATTGCACTACTGGGTATTTACCCCCAAGATACAAAAGTAGGGATCCAAAAGGGTACGTGCACCCTGATGTTTATAGCAGCAATGTCACAATAGCCAAACTGTGGAAAGAGCCAAGATGTCCATCGACAGACGAATGGATAAAGAAGAGGTGGTATATATATACAATGGAATATTATGCAGCCATCAAAAGGAATGAAATCTTGCCATTTGCAACGATGTGGATGGAACTGGAGGGTATTATGTTGAGTGAAATAAGTCAAACAGAGAAAGACATGTATCATATGACCTCACTGGTATGAGGAATTCTTAATCATAGGAAACAAACTGAGGGTTGCTGGAGTGGGGGGTGGGGGGGAGGGCGGGCGTGACTGGGTGATAGACACTGGGGAGGGTATGTGCTCTGGTAAGCGCTGTGAATTGTGCAAGACTGTTGAATCTCAGATCTGTACCTCTGAAACAAATAATGCAATATATGTTAAGAAAAAAAAAAGAAGAAGAAGGTAGCAGGAGGGGAAGAATGAAGCGGGGGAAATCGGAAGGGTAGACGAACCATGAGAGACAATGGACTCTGAAAAACAAACTGAGGGTTCTAGAGGGGAGGGGGGTGGGAGGATGGGTTAGCCTGGTGGTGGGTATTGAGGAGGGCACATTCTGCATGGAGCACTGGGTGTTATGCACAAACAATGAATCATGGAACACTACATCTAAAACTAATGATGTAATGTATGGGGATTAACATAAGAATAAAAAAAATTTTTAAAAAAAAATGGTGGGACCTGTAAGGCAATCTGTCCATTGTGTGCAATAAGAAGTTCACTAAGAAGTATGTTTGCAAAGAGGTTTAAACTGAATATATTCAAACTTCTAGACTGAACATCCCATTCAAAAGAATATATCAGCATCGTAAAGGACACCATGAAGAAACAATCTGACAGATCCAGATTTTGGGACATTCTACAAGAAGATTGACCTAGATTTTTAAAAAATAGTGTCATAAATAACATTTTTCTCAATTTAAAAAGACTCTAGAGAACTTTTATATAAAACAAAAATACTTATAAACATAAGGAATATGTGTAATTAACCCAGTTCATATTTATTTTCTCTAGAACCTTCCCAAGGATATGTCAGGAATTCAATACATATTTGCTGAATTGATCTGTCTATAAGTAATGGGGTATGTTCTTAACCATTCAATATGTGGCCTTAAGTAGAGGCAAAGGGAAAGATACAGGTGATGACTAGTATTTGGACTTGTCTGTTAAAATCACATCAAAATAATAAGGCAATTCCCAATTGTCATTGGATAATAACACCTGCTTTTTAGGAACTAATAAAGGACCTTGGTTAATAACTTAAAAGGTTAATATTGCATTGCTAAAATGACCTTTTTAAACATATGGTTCTTTATTAAAGAACTGTAAGCACTTCACTGTAAAAATTCATAAAACTTTATAAACAAATGTTTTGTAAATAGAATCTATACTACAGTAAAAAAAATTAACACAATTATTTACAAGCAATACTGACAAATTCGGCACTTATTGCAAAGAAAAGTATAAAACACTGGCTTAAAAAGAAATTTTAGATTGAAAAAGAGCATTATTATTATGCATCTTGCAAACACCTCACAAACACTTAATGGCACAGCTAGTGGAGGCTCTTTTAACGTGTTTCCATAAGTTTGTTATAAAACCACCTGAACATTGTCAAGAATAAAGTCAAATGCCATATTCCAAACTGACTCCACTGACTGCTCCATTAACCTTTTCATGTATTTTGTAACTAGATCCAGTTTTTCTAAATAATTTCTCAATTCAGTACATCATATATGACCTCTACTCTTAATATGACACAACTTTGATGTAGAAAGTCACTAAAGCTTATCTATAACAAACATGAGATGCCTTATCAAAATACATAAAATATCTTCTTAATGTCTTATAAATTTCTTATTCAGTATGTCCATAACAGTAATATAGCAAAAAGGAAACACAAAGGAAAATTATTTTATTTTACCCTTTCTCAGAATTTCTGTTCATGGCTAGAGTTTATCAAAGCAGCATTATATTTGCTACCTCCTCATTTTCAGTAAGAGGATGTATCTAGTCCTTGACATCTACAAAGTTTTAACAGAGACCAACATTTTTGTCTATATTGGATCCTTTTCCCAATGGCACACAGGACTCTGAACGTCCAGTGACTTGAAGCCATATAACCCTGCAGGAGGGGTTAATGTTGATTGTCTCTGGACCCTTAGAAGCAAGTCTTTCTCATGTGTCCTTAATGTGGACAACGGTGTAACCCTGTCTGAGAGACAGCCATCCTGCAAAACTAGCAAATTTTAAAAATAGCCAGAAATTACAACCATTTTGGATAACTTTTTGACAATGGCGACTAAAAGATATGTTCCTATCCTATGACTCAGAAATTCCAACCTTAGTTATATACTCAAGATAATTGAATATATATGTCTACTAAAGGATATGTACAAGAAAGTTTATAACAGCTTTATTCCTCATTGTCTAGACTGAAAACAACCCAATTGCCTATCTACAGCAAAATGGATGCATAAATTGTGGTACATTCATGCCGTTGAACATTATGTGCCAGCAAAAAAGAGCAATTGCTGCTACATGCAAATCATTAATGAAACTCACAGTCATAATGATGAACAAAAGAAGTCACACAAAGATTGCATCTGTATGATTCCATTTATAAGAAATTAAAGAGACAAAACTAATCTATAAGGAAAGGAATCAGAAAGTTGTTTTCTCTGGGACCTATGATTGGGAACGGGCACAATGGATCCTTCTAGTATGTTGGGAAGTAATTATACATCACACTGAGTTATACACTTTGTGTCCTTTTTTTTGTATACCTCAATTAAAAAAAATAGAAATAGCAGAATGGACTAAGATTTGGAACTGAGAATTCTTTGTTAACCAAGAATCATAAAAAATTCTCACATTAAAGAAAAATCAAGAAACAATTTATATATTTGGTTTAAATCTTTAAGAAAAACCCATATAAAATATTTCAAAATTGATTATGTATGTTATTGTTTTATAAATGTATACAGAGGTTAGCTTTACTCTTTGGATAAAATCTGAGAAAATATGTTGTAAAAATGGATTTAAGTTCCACTTAGCTCAACAATACATGGAAAACATTGATTCCAGAGCAGAAGATAAAGAAAATTTAAGGAGCACCTGGGTAGCTCAGTTAAGTGTCCACCTCTTGATTTTGGCTCAGGTCATGATCTCAAGGTTGTGGGATTTAGCCCCTTGTAGGTCTCCACGCTCAGCAGGGAGCCAGCTTGAAATTCTTTCCCTCTGTCCCTCTCCCCCACCCCCGCTCTTGTGCTTGCTCTCTCTTTCTCTCAAATAAATAAATAAATCTTTTTTTAAAAAGAAAGAAAATTTTAGCCAGTCAGAATGGCTAAAATTAACAAGTCAGGAAACGACAGATGTTGGCGGGTATGTGGAGAAAGGGGAACCCTCCTACACTGTTGGTGGGAATGCAAGTTGGTGCAGCCACTCTGGAAAACAGTATGGAGGTTCCTCAAAAAGTTGAAAATAGAGCTACCATACGACCCAGCAATTGCACTACTGGGTATTTACCCCAAAGATACAAATGTAGGGATCTGAAGGAGTACGTGCACCCCGATGTTTATAGCAGCAATGTCCACAATAGCCAAACTGTGGTAAGAGCCAAGATGTCCATCGACAGATGAATGGATAAAGAAGATGTGGTATATATATGCAATGGATTATTATGCAGCCATCAGAAGGAATGGAATCTTGCCATTTGCAACGACGTGGATGGAACTGGAGGGTATTGTGCTGAGCAAAATAAGTCAATCAGAGAAAGACATGTAGCATATGACCTCACTGATATGAGGAATTCTTAATCTCAGGAAACAAACTGAGGGTTGCTAGAGTGGTGGGGGGTGGGAGGGGTGGGGTGGCTGGGTGATAGCCATTGGGGAGGGTATGTGCTATGGTGAGCGCTGTGAATTGTGTAAGAGTGATGAATCACAGACCTGTACCTCTGAAACAAATAATACATTATTAGTTAAAAAAAAAAGAAGAAGAAGAAGAAGAAAATAGCAGGAAGGGAAGAATGAAGGGGGGGAGATCAGAGGGGGAGACGAACCATGAGAGACTATGAACTCTGAGAAACAAACTGAGGGTTCTAAAGGGGAGAGGGGTGGGGGTTGGGTTAGCCTGGTGATGGGTATTAAGGAGGGCATGTACTGCATAGAGCACTGGGTATTATACACAAACAATGAATCATGGAACACTATATCAAAAACTAATGATATATGGTGATTAACATAACATAATAAAAAAAGTCAACAAAAAAATAAAAAGAAAGAAAAAGAAAATTAAAACTTACAATTCATTGAATGAATAATCTTACTTTTCATATTCTGAAACTGTGTAATTTTGACAATGACAATAGGTTGTATTCAGGATATAAAAAAGAGTTTTGAATAATTAACTTACTGAGTAATGTTTTCTTCAATTTAGTGATGTTCTTAGTCTTAGGTGAAACTCATCATATCTATTAGGGAATACTTGCTGTTTGGGATGTCCTTTGGGAAGGACAAAGTCACCATTGTTAGAAAAACAACTTTCTGTTGAAAAGCTCTCCAGGTCCAAATGCTGTTCTTCTCAAGGGATCACTGGAGTAATACATGTTATTAGCTTATAGCATATTTTGATCTTTAATGTTTTCCCAGAGGGGATGGGAGGAGACTGCCTATGCTTAGTCTTCTGAAACCTCTTTGATTCTAACCTGCATTAATGGAAAGAGTCTTCTCAATGTTTATATCACCTATTTTTATAAGACTCATAAAAATCCAGTACCAACTCCTTATGTGAGCTTCTTTATTTTAAAGACAAAGAGATCTGGGCGCCTGGGTGGCTCAGTTGGTTAAGCAACTGCCTTCGGCTCAGGTCATGATCCCGGAGTCCTGGGATTGAGTCCCACATCGGGCTCCTGGCTCAGCGGGGAGCCTGCTTCTCCCTCTGACCTTCTCCCTTCTCATGCTGTTTCTCTCTCCCTCCCTCTCTAATAAATAAATAAAATCTTAAAAAAATAAAAAATAAAGACAAAGAGATCAACTCAAAGTATTATTATCTACAACATAGGGTCTAAGAAACATGCACATCATCACTTGTGAATTTCTCCACAGATTCATGAATTAAGAATGAAATTATTTTGTTCCTGGTGCTGTACCAGTAACTCTTGCTCCCTTTGCCTCTATAATCTACTCTAAGGGCAAGACTAGGTCTTGTCAAAAAAATATTTTGCATAAAATATCATCAAGAAAATATCTGAGATATTATTTTATAATTATTTTGGCATTTTATTTACCTGAACTTTGTGTTATACAGTAAATCAGTCATTTTACTGGTAGAAGTTCACAGAGATGTATAATTTCCTTTTCTCTTTCCTATTCTTTTTTAATTTCTTTTTCCTGCTAGAAGCAGAGATGTTTCTGGAGGAAGGTACTAAATCAAGCTGTTAGCTCTGCTCCATTATTTTATACACTTCAGGTTGCAACTGAAAATACCTATATAGAAATTTATATGGTAGCGTTAAATAACTTCAGACTCAATGTATTTCTTGAAGGATGAACGAAGTATTCATACACAGTTTGTATTTAATAGTCACGCAGAAGCACATTAAAGGCTGAGAGAGGGCTGAGACCTCTAGTTTTTAGGACTTGTACTGAAAGTTTTAATGACACAAATATTCTACTAAACACATTGTTTTTTATGGCCTAATTTTTCTGGAAGTTGTATTGATCAAAAGTATTTTGTCAACTGAAACTCAACGACGGAATAATGTCCAAATTCTTACATGCAGCCAAATAATGTACTAGTGTAGTAAATGAAAAGCAAGACAAAGAACCCCTAAGATAGCACATAAAATACAGTATTAAAGAATATTAACTCCACTGCACATAGCCAGTAGCATATTAGCAATATTAAAACAGAGAGTTTGAAGCTACAAACTGCAAAACATTCATTCATTTCCTATAATGTTTACCCAAGGGACAGCTCCAAGGTCTGATGGAGATTTATTTTTAAATAATGTTATTTCCTCACTAACTGACCTTGCTTGGTCCAAATTGCATAAAGGAGGGAAAAGAATGCTTATAAAGAGTATTTTTGAGGAAATAGGCACTTTGCAGATTCTTTCCAAAGACAATCTCCCAAATTAGCTCCGTGATTTTAAAATGGTCTATGAATTAACACAATTGCAAGATATGATCTGAATGCAACCAGTGAGTATATAAAAATGAATATTTTTGAAATACATAATTGAAAGTTTCTGAGTTTGTGCCGGCATTTGATTAATTCTGCAAATCCATTGTAAGTGTGGAAGTCGGTAGTATTGATAAAACCACTTCTACAGTGTACAAGAGCAATTTATGTCACCCAAACATTTTTTAAACATCATGGCATACTGAATTTATGAAGTCAATGTACTTATTCTGATAGGAAAGCGTATTCTCGTGGGGGCCTACAGGGAAGTATTTTATCTTTGTGTATAAACGGAAATGGATGATCTGTATTATGATTTACTGCACAGGCTGTTTCAAACGTTTTAAAAGTTTTAACTCAAATTCCAAGCCTATTTCCAATTGCAGCCTTACTTGTTGCCAAAATAAATATTACGCTCTCTGAAAATACAGTAGAATGAGTTCTATTTGGAAAATTTATGTATTGATAACGTGAATTTCACTATCCATGGTTCAGCTCCCACTCACAGTTCTAATTTCCATATGGCCTTTGTAAGGTCCAATAAGTCTGAATTTCACATGATAAATGACAGTTTTTAAAAAGCATCATCCTAAATATCAATATTTGTACATCTTTATTTAAAATTATTGACATCATATTAGTGAGAATTTAAGTTAGACTTATTGAAAGCAGGCTCTCTTGTGACATGACATTTTTAATTGTGTTGCACATATATTTTTATAATTTAATTAACATATCTATTATATGTGGAATGATACCTTTAGTTTTCTAAGATATTAATGAAATCTTTAAAATGAGCCTTCTAGTACTTCTGTAGTGTTAAATTACCATTATTCAGAATTTATGATAACTTAATCCAGACTGCAAAAGTTTTCCTTTGAATTACTCATGTAGTGATAAAACTAAAAACGTAAAACACAGAAAATAGCACGACTGTTTAGTGAATGAGAATGAATGCACTATTGTGAGGATTTTAGCTTAGTTTTTTTTAGTAGCATTCATTGTAAGTGATTATCTATTTTCTACATCAGAATCAAATGAATTTCAGATGTGTAATATTTAGCATTTAGAACATTGTTTCCTATGTGCTACCTGTTCTTGAAAGAAATAAAGTACATTTTGACTATCTTAATTTGGATTATCCTTATAACCAGTGAGATTTTATTGCATATAAAGATCTAATATACTGGAATCAATATATATGTTTTCTTTAATTCAAATTTTATATTTAGCATAATTTAATATATATATATATACAGACAAACATATATATATGTATATATATGAAAATAATAAAATGCCCATCTAAATCCTGAGATTAAAAAAATACTTATTGTTAATTTTCAGAAGACAAAAGCACGGGGCACCCAGGTGGCTCAGTTGCTTAAGTGTCTGCCTTCGGCTCAGGTCATGATCCCAGAGTCCTGGGATCGAGTCCTGCATCAGGCTCCCTGCTCAGACGGGGAGCCTGCTTCTCCCTCTCCCTCTGTTGCTCCTCCTGCTTGTTCTCTCTCTCTCTGTCAAATAAATAAATAAAATCTTTAAAAAAAAAAAAAGACAAAAGCAAAGTAGAACTTTTGATAATGAATATGATTAAATAATCCATTTTACTTTTATTACATACTACTTGTATATTACATATTCCACATCACAGGTGTGACTTAATAGAATATAGGTAGTATCTAGTGCATGTATTGACTATCCTGCTAGAGTCTCATTCAGTACAGTACATTCACCAATTTTAATTATGTTTTCACATAGATTTTTTTTTTTTTGAGAGGGGTGGGGCAGAGGGAAAGGAAGAGAGAGAATCCCAAGCAGGCTCCATGCCCAGCACAGAGCCCAAGGCGGGGCTTAATCTCACAACCCTGAGAACATGACCTGAGCTGAAATCAAGAGTTGGACTTAACTGATTGAGCCACCCAGGTGCCCCTGCACAGTGATTTTTAATAGAGACTTTTGAAAACTGCAAAAAATGGGCTAATATGGCTTGCTACATGTTTTTCTATTCTGTACCATTTTTTTTTCCTTTTAGATTACTAGCTTGCCATGTTTATGTGATGAAGTATTTCAGTAGTTTCTTTCCCTGACCACCCATTAGAAATGCCTAGGGAACTTTTAAATATACCAGTGTCTCATCTCCCAAATTCTTCATTAAATTGATATGGGGCATGAGCCAGGCATGGTCATTTTAAAAATAATTCCTAGGGGTGCCTGAGTGGCTCATTCAATTAAGTGTCTGATTCTTGGTCTCAGCTCAGGTCTTGATTTCAGGGTGGTAAGTTCATGCCCAGAATTGGGCTTTACACCGGGCATGGAGCCTACTTTAAAATAATAGTAATAATAATAATAATAATAATAATTCCTAAATTGATGTTAATATGCAAGGCAGAATTGAAAACTTCTGGGATCTGGGATAAACTGAATGGCCCCTTCCTACAAAAAGAAAATATTCATTTTTCAAAATCTTTACCACAAAACAAACAAGTAAAAATGAAGAGAAGACATTATGGGTCCCATGCTTTAGTCCTTTACCTTTAAACATTCTGTTATCAACTGTTTTTTCCTTAGTCCCACAGCTGCCACTTTCCTTAAATTCCATCTACGGCTGGCACTATTTCAATTAAACATATCTTGGCATTATATACAATACATCTAGGTAAGAATTAAGCCTAAAATTTTTAGGATGTAAAACATGAAAATTACCAGTTTGGAGTTGCCCACATACTTCAACCTCTTCTTGGTTTGGTTGTGTCTCAAGATATGAATGAAGGAGAAGGAGCAAGGAACTTCCTTGGCATCTCAGGAGACATTGTCAGGAAAGATTTCAGAAATATTAGTGGTGACTCTGGTGTCTGTTACGGAGGTCACATTGAGCTGTGAGCTGCTTCAGGGATGTCTTTAGGAGTCAGCACCATGGCAGAAGAAATCAAGACCTACCAGAACTACCAGACTGTCCCTTTTGACAACTGCTTTCCCAACCAGAACCAGACTAGGAACTGCTGGCAGAACTAACTGGATTTCCACTGCTGTGAGAAGGCAATGACTGCTAAAGGGGCTAAATGTCTTCAGGTGCAAATAGTACTGGCGTGTGTACAAGTCCCTTTGCCCCATATCCTGGGAGTCAGCCTGGGACAACTGCAACACAAAAGGCATGTTTCCTGGGAAGGTCTGAACTGGCTCCACCCACCTCTCCTTTGTCATCCATTCTTCTCCCAGGGTGGTGAAGGGGGACCTGTGTACATGGTGATCCCTACCTTGGGATCCTGAATCGTGGTTTAACTAATAATAAATACTCACTGGAAACATGTAAAAGAAAAAAGAAATATTGGTGGAGATGAGAGAGGAAATAGCAACAGGAAATAAACACAAATGTGAATGTGGAAGGCACATATTAAGGACGATTTCATTGTATATAAAAGAAAATTCAGTTAATAATGCTTATACTTGGAATGTAGTTTGATCATGTAATAAGTCTGCAGGAAAGACTTTGCTAGTTTAATAGCTTAGTGATATCCAAGACCTGGGCCAACATCTAAACGCACAGTAACTTATATTGTTTTTGCCTTTATAATTAACACTTATATTGTGCTTACTATGTGCCACATACTGTTCTACTATATGTATATACATATATTGCATATGTATATAGTATACATATTTATACTGTATATTTAGTATATAGAGAGATATATACATACATATTTATATATTTTTACCAGAAAATGGATTTTTTAAAATATTCAAAGTTGTTACTGATTAGTGATGTGAGTTGATGTGTTTAAGAATCAAATGGAATTCTCGATTAAAAATACAAATATCCAGCTTTGAATGACCCATTGGACCAGATGGATTTAACAGATATATTCAGAACATTCCATCCTAAAACAGCAGAATGCACATTCTTTTCAAATGCACATAGAACATACTCCAGAATATGTCACATATTAGGCCACAAAACAAGCCTAAACAAATTTAAAAAGATTGAAGTCATATCATGCATCTTTTCTGACCACAACACTATGAAAATAGATGTCAACCACAAGAAAAAATCTGGAAAGAACACAAATACATGGAGGTTAAATAACACGCTACTAAACAATAAATGGGTCAACCAGGAAGTAAAAGAAGAAATAAAAAACTACATGGAAACAAATGAAAATGAAAACACAATGGTTCAAAACTTTTGGGACACAGCAAAAGCTGTTCTAATAGGGAAGTTTATAACAATAAAGACCTACCTCAAGAAGCAAGAAAAATCTCAAATAAACAACCTAACCTTATGCCTAAAGGAGCTAGAAAAAGAACAACAAACAAAACCCAAAACCAGCAGAACAAAAGAAATAATAAAAATTAGAGCATAAATAAATGATATAGAAACTAAAAAAAAAAAAAAAACCAATAAAACAAATCAATGAAACCAGGAGCTAATACTTTGAAAAAATCAATAAACTTGATAAACCTCTAGCCAGACTTATCAAGAGGAACCAAATAAATAAAATCACAAATGAGAGAGGGGAAATAACAACCAACACCAAAGAAATACAAACAATCATAAGAGAGCATTTTGAAAAACTATATGCCAACAAATTGGCAACCTAAAAGAAATTGGTAAGTTCCTAGAAACATATAACCTACCAAAACTGAAACAGGAAGAAATAGAAACTTGAACAGACCTGCCACGAAATTGAATCAGTAATCAAAAAACTCCCAAAAAACAAATGTCTAGGGCCAGATGGCTTCACAGGTGAATTCTACCAAACATATAAAGAACAGTTAATACCTATTCTTCTCAAACTATTCCAAAAAATAGAAAAGAAGGAAAACTTCCAAATTCATTCTTTGAGGCCAGGATTACTCTGATATTAGATAGGTGCCACAAAAAAAAAACAAAACAAACAAACAAAAAAAAACTACAGGCCAATATCTCTCATGAACATAGATGCAAAATCTCAACAAATATTAGCAAACTCATACAATAATACATTAAAAAGATGATTCACAACCAGGTGGGATTTATTCCTGGGTTGCAAGGGTGACTCAATATTTACAAGTCAATCAACATGATACATCACATCAATAAGAGAAAGAATAAGAACCATAAGATCATTTCAATAGATGTAGAAAAAGCATTTGACAAAGTACAACATCCATTCATGCTCAAAACCCTCAACAAAGTAGGAATAGAGGGAATATATCCCAACATAATAAAAGCCATAAATAAAAAACCCACAGCTAACATCATCCTCAATGAGGAAAATCTGAGAGCCTTTCCCCTAAGGTCAAGAACAGGACAGGGATGTCCACTCTCACCATTTTTATTCAACATGGTACTGGAAATCATAGTCACAACAATCAGACAACAAAAAGGAATAAAAGCATCCAAATCAGTACGGAAGAAGTAAAACTTTTACTATTTGCAGATGACATGATACTCTATACAGAAAACCTGAAAGACTCCACCAAAAAACTGGTAGAACTGATAAATTTAGTAACATTGCCGATAAAAAAATCAATATATAGAAATCTGTTGTGTTTCTATACACCAATAATGAAGCAGCAGAAAGAGAAATTAAGAAAACAATCCCACTTATAATTTCACCAAAAATAATAAGAAACCTAGGAATAAAACTAAGCAAAGAGATGAAAGACCTATACTCTGAAGCTATAAAACACTGATGAAAGAAATTGTAGATAACACAAAGAAATGGAATGACATTCCCTGCTTGTGGATTGGAAAAAAAATATTGTTAAAATGCCTATACTACCCAAAGCAATATACACATTAAAGCAATCCCTATAAAAATACCAGCAGCAGTATTCACAGAACTAGAATAAATAATCCTAAAATTTGTATGGAACCACAGAAGACCCCAAATAGCCGAAGCAATCTTAAAAAAAAAGAAAAGAAAAGCTGGAGGCATCACTATTCTGGATTTCAAGTTAGATTAGAAAGCTGTAGTACTCAAAACAGTACGGTCCTGGCACAAAAATAGACACATACATCAATAAAACAGAATAGAAAATAGCCAAGATAGGGAAGCAGTCCAAGGGACCATCGACTGATGAATGGATAAAGAAGATGTGATATATATATATAAAATTCAGCCATGAAAGTGATATATATATATATATATATAAAATTCAGCCATGAAAAAGAATGAAATCTTGCCATTTGCAACAACATGGATGGAACTAGAGAGTATAATCCTAAGTGAAATAAGTCAGAGAAAGACAAATACCATATAATTTCATTCATATGTGGAACTTAAGAAACAAAACAAATAAGCAAAGGGGAAAAAAAGAGATAAGCCAAGAAAAAGACTCAACTATAGAGAACAAACTGATGGTTACCAGAGGGGAGATAGGTAAGGGGATGAACGAAATAGGTGATGGGGATTAAGGAGTACACTTTGTCGTGATGAGCACCCATGCGATTCAAATAAAAACTTAATTTTTTTTAATTTAAAAAATTTAAAAATACAAATACCCAGAAAGTATGATTTAATTCCAAATCAATAGAGGGTAAAGTGAGGGAACACCTATATTTTTTTATTTTTTATTGTATTTTATTTTTTTAAAGATTTTATTTATTTTTTAGAGAGCAAGCGAGAGAGAAACAGCATGAGAGGGGCGAGGGTCAGAGGGAGAAGCAGGCTCCCCGCTGAGTCGGGAGCCCGATGTGGGACTCGATCCCAGGACCCTGGGATCATGACCTGAGCCGAAGGCAGACGCTTAACCATCTGAGCCACCCAGGCACCTGGGAACACCTATATTTTTTAAAAGAAGCTGATTTTGATACAAAATAACATTTAATAACCACTGTGTGAACTATTTACTAGGTCATATTTCCATAGGATAATTGAGGAAATGTAAGAGCTGAAAATAAGAATTTGGTTGTTCTTTAAAGGCCTCTGGTCAGTGAAGCAAGATTGTTTAGGTACTTTATTATCTTAATAGTAGTCTTGCAGTTTTAAAGATGATGAAAAACTGCAACAGATGAAAAAAGTTAATATATATGGAACACTATAGCTTTTCAATCAAAGTGAGAAAAACACAATAATTGCATACCTTTCATGAAAGGAGGGATAGTTGAAATTTTTCTTACAATCTTTAAAAATTCAAATTAACCATAATAATAAGATGTTTATCTTCTTTTATTCACCACCATCAAAGTTATCAAACTATATATTTGAATTCTAAATGAGGTTGATTAATAATGAATAAGATGTACTAGTGAGTACTGAGATTGCTAGTAAAGGTTACAGAGGTACACTATACTTAATATGTATTTAGTAGAAAGCTCCAAAGTTAAAAAAATTAGAGTGTCCTAAGACTGGTGTCTAAGTGTATAATTATTGTACTTTAGTACTTCAAATTATTCCTTGTTACTTCTGGGAAGTGGGCAAGAGTATTCAAATGGTATTTTATTTTTGATGGAATAGGTTGATGAAGATGTTCTTATACAACACTCCATTTTAACTCCTCTTTCTATCACACTGCTTTAAACTGCTCTCACCACAGTCAACAGTAACTTCCATGAAGTTTATTCCAAAGTTATTTTTTGTGTCATCACTCTTGACCTATCAATAGCATTGGCCATGCTTGTTCACTTCTCATCTTTAAAAGATGTTCTTCACTTGATTTCCAGGACACCTTCTCTTGGTTTTTCCTCCTAGTCACTGCAAATTCTTTTTCATTTGTCTATATTGATTACTCTTCTTCTCTCAATTTTTTAAATGCAAAATTTTCACGTTGTAGTTCTTAAATCTTTTCTCTTTCCTGTCTATTTTCATTCTCTAGAAACCTTATCTAGTCCTTGGGCTTAACTAATATCTCTATGTTCAAAACATCTAAATTTACATCTCCATTCTACACTTATTTCCTAAATCCTAACTCATATTGAATTGTTTAATCAATGTCTCAATTTGGATATCAAATAAATGAACCAAAACTGAAGTCTTGATCTTGCCTCCCAAAGCTTACCTTTTAGTCTTTTCTCATCTCAAGATGGCAACTCTTGTCTTTTCAGTTGCTCAAGCCTTATATATTGATGTCATTATTGACTCTGTCTTTTTTAAGCCAACCATGCCACATTCCATTTACATGCCACATTCAATTCAGCCAATATTAGGTCTAGCTTAAAAATGTAAAGAGAATTCTATTCATTTTCATCACTGCTAACACTCTGATCTGAACTACCACCATATATCACTCTATTACTCCTAACAGGTCTCATTGTTTCTGCTCTTGTCCATCTATCAGCTTTTTTAAAACAGCACAGAGAAGGTTTATTTTGAAAGTAAGTCCAATAATTTTGTTATTTAGAACTCTTCAGTGGTTCCCATTTCTCTTCCTCCTAATCCTATATGATCTTCTTGTCTCCCCATCAGTCATCCCACCTTAGCCATGCCAGCTATATGTTGAGTACTTGCATACCCCAGACAGTCCCCCCCCCACCAAAGTAGCACCGTTGGGGTTTATCAGTTCTAACTAGAGCACTTTTCTCCCAGATGTCTGCATTGCCAACTCACATCTTTCTCAAGTCTTTGCTCAAATCTCACCTTCTTAATGATGAAAATGATGACTATTCTACCTGGAAGTATACCCTTACCTCACTTTTCCTCAACTTTGACAATCCCAATATTTTTTTTCTGTTTACTTTTGTCTCTTTTTGCATAACTTTTATCACCTTCCTACATAGTGCATAATTTACTTATATATGATGCTATTTCTGCTAAAACAAAAACTTTGAGAGTCAGTAGCTTGGGGTTTATCCTTTATTTTATAAATAATTAATTGTATGAACTTGGAAAACTCCTTTGACCTTTGTGGAAACTGATTTTCTCATTGGTTAAAACTGGAGATTCCGCTGGTGCTAAGTCCCTTCCAACTGTGTCCAACTTTAAGTTTTTTTTCTTTTGGCAAAACTCAACTGCACTATAAATTTTAAAATTGGATTTTACTCAACAGAAAGTCTATGAAATTGGCTGTTGGAAACACAAGTGTCCAGCTGTAGTGTTAATAATTAGTTGCTTCACTGAAACTGGATTACTTTTTATAAAAACTTCCCCTATCCCCAGAGATGACTGCATTTTCCAGTGTCAGCTGTCTTTTCAATTTAATGCATTCTTAAAACCCAAGCAATTATAAAGGTTTTTTTAATTGTAATTACATGCTTTATTTGGATTTAGAGTACAGCTACAGAACTCCTGGAAAGACTTACTCTGCGTTGAATGCAGGTGGGCTGCAGGATGAAAAACATTTAGTGTACAAATAACATTGTACAATACATGGATATAATTGTGAGGTGTAATTAAAAGATAAATTGAATTTCTAGTCATTGAATTCATTTATCTCATTTTGAGTGGAGAATAATAGTTTACCTAAAGATGTTATTTTAATTATCTAAGCAAGAGATTGGTTGAATGATATTCACACTTCTAATTTTGTGTGCAGAGTCCTGTTTTTAGGTTACTTTCAGGGAAATAATGAACATTTCTTCTTAACCCATAGGATATTATTCCTTTAAAGCTGTCAGCTCAAGGCTGAAATCTCGTTTGGAACATGAGAAATGGGTGGCCATTTCTGCAGGTCTAGTGATCACTTCAGCAGCCTTCTCAAGAACCAGTGGCAGAATCAAATTATCAGAGGTCATGAGAAGCCTGCTTTGGGCAATGTGTATTACACTGGAAGCCCATCACTGATGCAGTCATAATTTTTATCAACATTACACATTCAGACAATAGCTCCAAGAGAATTTAAGATTGAACAGTCCACCCACACCCCAACCCATAGATTGTTGCCAATTCACAAAACTCTGAGGTCTTACTAAAAACTGACTTGTTAAAAAACATTCAATTCTAGTAATTTATTTAACTTTGAAAGCATTGTTGGCAGACCTGTTCCACTTTAAGTATATATTGTATTTGTAAATTATTTTCTTCTGATGAAATATAGATGTGTACACACACAGGTATATTTACTTTGTGTAGAGTGCTCTTCATTGTAATTCAAAAGATTTATTTCTTGAATGGCATAATTTGTGTGTTTAGTAATTCAAATACTATTTTTATTGAATTCTTCATCAATGTTTTATGACAACTAGATTTTTACTTGAAAAATCCCTATAGGTTTGAATTATATTCTCATTCATTGCCCTTTGTAAGCTCATCCCTGAACATATTTGTATATATGAAGCAATTGGAACATAGACAATTTTTGCTTTTGAAAAAAATGCAGCAGATTTGGATTGATTAATATATATGAATCCTAAATATAAAGATGGAATACATTTAAATACATTTAGTGTATAAGTGATGAATCACTAAATTCTACTCCTGAAACCAATATTATACTATATGTTAACTAACTAGAATTTAAATAAAAATTTGAAAAAAGATACATTTAAAAATGTACAAGTACAAAAAAATTAAAGAATACATTTGAACATTTTCCTTATCATTCAATGCATAGAAACAAATTTATTTTTTTACTAAATTCATGGGTTCTTTTAAACAATGAAATAGTTACTCCTTTTCATGACAAAACTGACTATAGGCAATATTTATTATGATTCACCAGAAGAAAGAGTAAAGAGGCATAAAATAAAAATCTCTTTTCATAATATATGTAAGATCATATATATGACTAGAGCCAAGAGACGTTGTCATTTTTACTTAAGTATTACATAAATATTTGACTAAAGATATGTATCTTTTCATTCTTTTTGTAACTTCTCTAGAAGTCCTACTATGACCAGTGTATTTCACAAGCCACTGCCATCTATTAAAATTTGAAATGACTTTACCAATGCAGCTTATACAAAAAGCTAATAGATTTTTAACATGTCTCTTATATGGGACTATCTTGACATTTTTTTGCTTAATGTTAATAACAGCAATTGCCTATGTTTGAATCCTGTGGAACATAGACCTACTGAGACAGGAAGTCTGGGACTAATTAAATACAAAGAGTTCAGCAACTCTTATAACACAGCATATAGCACTGTTTGAAGTATCTGCAAAATATGCTTAATATTATGTTGGAAGGCATCAGAATGAGTAAAACAAATATTAATGTAAAATATTAAAATTTAGAATGCATAAAGGGAATCAGACAATTCTTAATGTGCTGGTTATGCATCTTCATTAATAATATAATTAATAATTGTCCCTTAATATAATGTTTAGTTACACTGTCTGTAAAGAAGTATATTAGATAAAAAACATTCACCAAATATTAGCAGAATCAGTTTCATCATGATCACTAATTATCTATAATAGAACTCTATGAACTCAATTTAGGTTCAGAAATAGATCTATAAATAGTGGAATCATGCAAATTAGTGTTCATATGGTCTGTAACCTCTTATCAATTCATAATTTTGAGAGATATTTTGTAAAGACAATTTTAAGGCTTCTTAAAATATAAATATCATCAATATTTAGTAATTATATAGTTAAAAGATCCAAATGTCCTGCATTAAGATTAATTTGACAAGATTATTATAGAGATAATCATTTAATTGAGATACATGGATGGGGGAAGTGTTGGCTAATTATAGCAATCTCAACTTGAAAATTATATTTATTTGTTGAAAACATGGTATTAAAACAAAATATTCTGTCACTCTAATCTAGATTTTATTTGTACTCTCCTTCCATTAACTTTAATTATCTGTGCTTCCTTTTATGTGTAATTATTACTGATGAGTACTGGTGTTCACCATATTTTAACGTAGTTATTAATAGCAACATAATACTGGCTCATAAAGTGTGTTTGGAAGTATATTTCCTCTTTTTTTCTGAGAGGATTTATAAAAAAAACTAGTATTTCTTCTTTATGTGTTGGGTTGGATTTAACTTTTCTTTGTGAAATGAATTTTAGTTACTAATTCAATTACTTGTTGGAGATCCATTCAGATGTCCTATTTTCAGATTCTTTGGGAAAAAAAACAGTATGAAGTAAAAGTAATGAGTGGATAAATGTAGATTTTTATGATTTGTCCAAATTTATAAAGTTGTATTAATATCAATTTAATAGCAAGTTTTAGATATTCACTTTTTTGGCGTATTTGCAAAATATTCAGGTCAGTATTCCTCGAAATAACTGTTTCAAATTGAGAGTTTACTGCTATGTAATATTTAATTAAATGATATAATTACAACAAGAGGTACGACTAGAATGAAAGGTTTTAGTGACAAGCACAAATGAATTTTAGAGACTCACTGTTGGGAGCATATAGACAACATTTCCCAGAAGTTCTCTGCATTCTGAATATCAATGAGTGTATTTTCAGAGGGAATGAAGATCATGGTTTAATCTAGTTAGGTATTTAAGCAGTGACTAATTAAGAGAACTTCTATCATATTTATTTATTACATCCCTAAAGTTAATCTTTTAAAAACGGAAATGAGTTCACTTTCACCTACTACACTAGAAATTATTTCGATCATCTGGAAGCATTGGCTCCTCAACTTAAGAATCTAAAAGAAAAAAAAATACCATGTGCTTTATGGCTCTTTATAAATATTATAAAAGATGTCCATAATCATGGCACAATTGCCATTTAACACTTAACCATTTATTCAAGAGTGGTAAGAAAATATCAGTGAAATGGTAATTATGAATCTCTTAAAAGATGTTTTATCTAAAATATGCATTACCTGACATACATTTATGCATAAAATGCACTATAGTGAAATATGCATGACAAGTAAGTCCCGCAGTGACCATGCACAGGGACTCCTTAACCTCTTCACAGCAGGGCATGTCTGTGCTGTATTACTTCTGAGATTAATAAAATACCATGAAGTTAAAAGAAAGCCTGATAGAAATTTCAGGGCTATAAAATTGACTGTGATCTTTTCCTCCCCACAAAGCATAACAAAACAAAAATAATCATCTGGAGTTGCTCTGTATGACAATATTTGCATTTCAGCACATCATATAGGACCCTCCAATAAAAGTTTTTGAAATCCATGATATTTTAAAGAAGCATTTAGTAAGTGTTGTGGTCTAAAGTGTGTGACCTCCAAATTCATATGTTAAAGACCTAACTCCCAATATGACTATTTTTGGAGCTAGGGCCTTCAAAGAAATAATTGAAGTTAAAAGATATCACAAGCATGAGACCCTAATCCAATATGACTGGTGTCTTTACAGAAAAAGGAAGAAACACCATTGATGCACCGGTACACACAAAAAAAGGCCCTGTGAGGTCACAGCAAGAAGGTGACTATCTATAAGCCAAGGAAGGGTGCCTCAGGTGAGACCAAAACTGCCAACACCTTGATATTGCACTTCCAGCCTCCAAAACCGTAAGAAAATATATTTCTCTTATTTAAGCCACGCAGACTGTAGTTTTTTGTCATAGCAGCCCTAGCAAACTAATGCAGTGAAATAAGATTAAATAAGATGAAAACCGGTAATATCAGTTTGGTAAGGTATACCCAAGTCAACTTCTCTTTGTTATTGTTTTTAAAGAAAGGATTGTAGCTGAATAAGATTAAGTACTATGATTTATGCACCTTAATGTTCACCATGCCTCTGTCTTGAACCTATTTTTGAATGATCCTTTATGTGATTCCTTATTTAATTGTACTCTATATGGATTTCCACAAAGCAAGCTTCTCAAGTGTCCTTATGATTTATATTGAGAGTGAAAATAAACATTTCTTATAGTAAAGAATCAAATTTAACATAGATCCTTTACTGATGGCTAGATAAGTAATGCTCTTTTACATTACAATTTTATTGATAAGAAACTTTGACTAGGAAGGATTTGTAGTTAATTGTGTAGTGGTATACTATTGGCCCTACTTATAAAAACTGAACAGTAATGTCAACAAATCAATCTGTCTCCTGTGTGACACTATATTTCTTCTCCTTAAAAAAATGTTTATAGAAATATTCTCATTCTCATGAATGTAATGAGAAATGGGAAATAATTAAAAAAAACAATGTAAAAGCTATTGAAAAATAATAATTTCAGATTTAATTAAGCATAAATTTGGGTTGAAGAATGATGTTTGTTAGAACAATTTTAACCTTGGTCTAGAGCCCTACATTTAATTCCATGAAGGCCTTCATTTGTTAATACTAATATATGAGATATCTAGGAAGTTGTATGACACAAAGTTTATACTGACTGAACAAGCAATGTTATAGAGTAATTTATGAAACATGTTATGGGGTTATAGAACCAGGAAGGAGTTTTAAGATCTCCTGCTAGGTTGAGAGAATCAATAAGAAAAAAAGGAAAAAGAAGTAAAGAAATATGAGATGAGATTTATGTGACATACTCTTAAAATCATCAGTTTTATGATACCCTGCTGGTAAGTAGAAAATTAGACTCAAATATAAAGGTGACATATTTTAGATTATAAACTGTCATGCTGCTTGCCAGCAAAATTATATTATTTTTGTTTACAGCAATTACAATTTTTTAATTTGATGATGATCTATGAAAATTTCTTTTTATTTTTTCTACTACCATTGATGAGGTCTTTGACACTCTGACAAGACAATCTTAATCTCTGTGAAAGTTCTACATTTCTTATCTTGGGAAGTTTTCTTTCCAACGGACAAATGTGTTGGGTTAGTTTTGCTCCTAATTATAGGGAATCCCAGGGATATAACTGCTTTTACAATCTTCTTTAATTTTTTCCACCTACCTGAGATGAGAAAAAAATAAAAACAGCTGGAAAGGATGGAAATATGACTACATAATACCAAATCAGTCAATGGAAAACTGAAACATTAGAAATGTGTACCTATAATACCGCCTCATATTTATTTGAAAAGTGAAGGATTAGACAAATCAGGTAATTTGAAATCATTCAGATTGTGTATCTAAGTAAGCTTGCTTTTAATTGGCTAACTAACAATAAATGGAGGGATTTTTTAACTCAAACATTTTATTCCCTAAAGGATCTTAAAAGCATTTAGCCTAATCCACCCACTTTTCTGGTGAAAAACATGCTTGAAAATATGCAGTGATTTCTTTAGGTCACTTAAGTATTGAGAAATAGCTAGTTGAGAACTCCATTATGAAGTGATGGTATATTTATATTTAATTAAATAGATATAAATATATAAATACATTTATGAAATTAACAAAACAATACCTTATAAATATAATGTGAAAATACTAATTTATTTGAAAAAATTATTGAGGTATTTTACATATTTTAAATTCACTTTGAACCAATAGATACAGCTACATTTTTAATAGTTCAGGAAATCATTTTATTATCTTCAAGTTACATTTGCTAATTTTTTAAAAAAAACAAATATAATTTTACATTTAGAAGTGCAATACTCAGAGTTACTATAGAACAGGTAATGTGATTATGGAAAAATGAAAATATAATATTGCAAAAGCAGCTTCAAAACCTAACTGATGGACTCTATTTCCTGCCTTTTTAACTCAGATATATTTGCAAAGCTATAAAAAACAATAATAGAACAGGACAAATTCTGAATGTCATTTAAAAAATATTTCAGGGACATATCAGTAAAGTTATACAAAGCAATCAAAATATAAGTGTTCAGAGTGAACCCATTCATGCCAGTAGTGTTTCTACTGCTACATAACACTAACACTGACAATGACCCTTTGCCATCTGACTATTGGGCTTTCTTTGGAAGCAATGTCATTGAGTTAATGTTATTATGAGAGTGTTAAATTTTGCATTTTCTAATTTTATACCGAAATTTTTCCTCCCTATTAATGTACTTAATGCAATTTTTAAAGTTTGTTTTAATTTTTCTTAATTGAGAAATTTTTCAAGTGTATAATTTTGTATTTCTTTGTGAAGTGGAAGTCAGCTGTCACTAAAGTGGAAGGTGTTACCAGCTGAAGGATTATTTGTATATTAGTCTTAATTTTTCAAAAGGTAAAGTGACTGTATTATGAGAAAATTCTGTAAAAATGAATTATAAAATTTTTAAAACCTGTGAAGCTTGGGATTTATGAAGATGCAAAATACTTTATTTTGGTAAAGCTAGTAAGATACTCAATGAGTGATTTTCTCATTTCTAATTTCTTTCCTTGGCATTAAGAAATATATGTACTAGGGGTGCCTGAGTGGCTCAGTCAGTAAAGCATCCGACTCTTGGTTTCACCTCAGGTCATGATCTCAGGGTCATAAGATGGAGCCCCGCGTCGGGCTCTGTGCTCAGTGCAGAGTCTGCTAAGATTCTCTCCCTCTCCCTCTGCTTCTCCCCCCAACTCACTGCACTCTAAATAAATAAATACATACATAAATAAATAAATCAATAAATAAAATCTTAAAAATATATATATATGTATATACACTATTTAGTGAAGCCTGATGTGTGCAGGCTTCTGAGTTCATATATCAATTTTATTAATGTAAACTCTACTAACTTTTTTTAACATATTTTCAGTTGCCCATCATTTAAACTCTGAATGCATTTATCTTTAAATACACACATGAGCATTGGGCACTTACTATGATAACCAATGACTAAATGGTAAGAACTTAGCAAATAAACTCATCCTTAAACAGATTTTGCTCACAATCACGGAAATGTCTAACTAAATGGATAGGCCTGGTGTCGTGCTTTAAAGGTCAAGAAAATGAGATTTTGTAGATCTAGTGAGGTAATGTGGAATACAATGAAGACTCTCCAGAGGAAACAAACACATTGCCTTTATTTTCCCCTACTGCTTCTCCAATAAAGATCTAGGGATTGAATACAAGTTTTTCAACCCAGTTCACTTGTTCAGGGCCATTTCTTTTCTTTTCTTTTCTTTTTTTTTCTTGTCTTGTCTTGTCTTGTCTTGTCTTGTCTTTTCTAAGTAATCGCTAAGCCAACATGGGGCTCAAACTCAGGACCGCAAAATCGAGAGTCACATACACCAATTGAGCCAGCCAGCTAGCTGCCCCTCAACTAAATTCACTTGTAACATACTGGGGATGGGAGCCCAACTGTGAATCACAAAGGGGAGTGCTTTTCATTCAACACCTACAGGATTTATTTTTTTAACTTTTCAACCTCCTTTTTATAAAGCCAGTATAATGAATGCATAGGATATTGATGATTCTCTTATTTAGATCTATTTGGTCACTATTTGAATTGAGATAGAATAAAATGGTTAGCAAAACCATTGGTGGTTGACTTTTCTGAAAGGATCTCAGGGACTTGGATGCATAAATTAAAGAGCAAGGGGATTGATTACAAGAATATGTTAGTAAATCAGGCTTTTTTTTTCCCTATTTGCTTTGATCTAGATTTCATATAATTTTCTCTCAATTTTTTCTCATATATTAATGAATAATAGTGAAGTTGGTGGAAGGAAAAAAAATATTTTTTTTCTTTGAAAATAGGGATATTTTTCCTGAATAAAATACAAAGAGAATGTGAATGTTTGAAATGACTCTCAAGCATTTGGTTCAAAATATCCTATTATTAAATCTCCTATTTTTATTTAAGTATTAGAATAGGATTTGTATTAACACTGAGATAATTCCTGTTTTATTTTTCTAGACTTCATGTCCATGGGAACCAAGTACCATTTTAGTAGGGGCAGGAAGGAGATAGAATTGGTAAAATGAGAAAAAATACACATTTTCAGAGCTTAAAAATTTGATATGGAGAATCCACAATAAATAATGTGGCTAATCTTCTCTGAATTGATAAATGGTATTTAACTCTAATATTATAAACCCAAAAAGTGCATTAAAATGAATTAGCTTGTGTATAAGGGAGTCATACAATGCCCTACAAATGTCTATCATTAATTTTAATTCTATGTGCCTTTTAGAGCTATAATCTAAGGATCAGAAGTATGAAGCCATTGTGCTGTTATGCCATTATGCTCTGCAAGCCCCTATGAAACCTACACTTCTGAGGTGTTTAACAACAGCACTTCAGTAGTGCCTTGTCTTATGGGTTTTCAATAAATATTTTATACATTTTCTGTAGGTCTTAAAAATAAACCATGCAAATTCCAAGACAGAGTTCTCCAAACTGAACAATATGACATTATACAGAAGAAGCAGAGCTTTCTGGGAAGGATTTTCACAGTAAAAGTCACCAGAATCTGTGAGCCAATTTCATTTTCAGCAACACTGCCTCCAACACCTGTTCCTCTTCTCCACAATTTGATTTAAAATTCATTTCTGCTCTCTTTTTCTCTCTCAATCCCTCTCTGTCTCTCTCTCCAACTATAAAATAAGTGGCAGGTTTTCTTTGATTAATCAAGAACTTTGAAAAACATGTCAACTTACCATTTTCAATAATTGGATTTAGAGAAAGTAAAACACAGAAGCACAGGAGAATCAATGTCTTAAAGTCCATTGCACATACTCCAACATTACTTTGGCTTGGGCTATTTCCAGGGAAGCTATGTACATCCCTACATGGAACAAGCTGGATGCTGGTACAACAGAAAACACTGTCATCATTTTTCCTGCTCTGAGAGTCTGTTTTCTCCCTGTTAGTTATGAAACTAACACAGAATATTTGGTTTGTGTAGTCACTCTTAGATACTGAAAAGTCTTCAGGTCAGTTTGGTCCACAGATGTATCAGTTTAGTAATTTATATATTTATTCCAATGTAACATTCCAATTATCCAAGTTCAAAATTCTCCTTCTCCCAACTTTGATTTGCTTTAAACTGGTTGCCAAAGTGGGAAAGAAGGGAATCATCAAGTTGTTGTTGTTGTTTTTTTTTCTATTTTCCCACCTGGCTCATTTACTTTACTACTCCAGTTTGCTAATTCTAGGTTCATAAAAATGGAAGATAAAGGGATAAATGGTGAGAACAGACATCTGATGGGAGTGAGCAGGTATAGACACTCTGGGCTTGGCAGGTTATTAGGCTCACACACTCTCCTTTGAGTGCTTTGGTAGTGTGTCAGGAAGAATCCCTAGGAAAAACACTCCTAGATGGAAATTCACACATAGGAAATTTATTAGAATATTCCAGAAGTGCTCCACAAGGAAATAAAAGAAGCAGGATTAGGTGGAGAGGTTGAGATCTGTTGCAGTAGCAGCAGAGATCTGAGCTGATCTGGCAAGAAAGTTAGATTTTTTTCATCCCACATCCTCCACATAGACCAGCCATTCCATGTGGTCTATCCCTGCAGAGGGGGCATGACTTTGGAAGAAGCAGCTCTCTTCAACCTGGGGCATTTCTCATCAAAGGACTCCACTATGAGCCATGATGATATCAATGAAAATTTTGACCCTGTGTCCAGCAGTGCACAAAAATCTGGATTTCCTACTTCCGCAGTGTACAGTTGGCTGAGTAGATACCTATAGATCCCTTTGGGGAAGGACTAGGCGATCATTCCTGTGGATAGTTCCCACGGTTGCAGCATCATTTCTCCTTGGGATTTAGTCCCTTTCAGTCACTGAGTTCCAATTATAAGAATGGTTTCAGGTCTGGAAACTATTAAGAGAGCATGACTTTTTATTACAACATTGTTTTCCATTTGTGGATCATTTATTCTTGATTTGTTTGTATAAATTAAGCCAGATTTTTATTGGCTATATATCCATCTTGCCCTTCAGGACACTGATCTTTTAACCATCTCCCTAGCTCTCAGCAGGACAGACAACCCTGACCACCATACCAACCTTATCACTCATTAAGATAATTGCATCCTCCTTGCTTCTGACTATGAAATGCTGTCATTTGTCCTCCATGACATCAGTGTTCCTTTATTCCCATTACTATTAGGGAGCCCAGTTCTGAGACAGTATCACTTGCCATCAGGCCTAACACTCTAGAATCAATTGCAGGTGGGTGTTTTGGAGATTCTCCTATCACAGAGAATTTTCTATCTCTAACTCTCTAGACATTGACAAATCGATCTTCTCTGGAAGCTTGCTTAGAGTCTTCTTTTACCTCTCAGTTTAAAGCATGACCGAAAATGACCTTCTATCATCTGATCTATGTGAAACATGTTCCTTTGGACAACTTTCATTGGCTGAGCCAGCCCATTATTCAACTGACAGATATCTTCAGGTAGATTTTTATCCTTTAAATTTGTCAGTGGAGGGTTGAACACTCCTCTACTGTATTGCCCAAGTTCTAGGGGAAACATGAAGTCCCTTTAACTAGAACTGAAGTGGATGAGAGGAATCACCACCTCTCCCCCCATGGTAGGGGTGAGGCTAGGTAGAACTTTAAAGACACTGCAATTCTCCTTATAGAGGTCTCTCTAATATCCAGTGCCATTATGACTCCTGACTTGTTTAACTGGATTTGGGTGATCAAATAAAGACTTCATTAAGTCTTGTCAACCTCCTTTGCAATTTTTTTGGTTGTCCAATACATCTTTTTGGAATGCTAATGTATTGTTATTTGGAGCATTAAGTATACTGAGACAAAAAAGAGGGAGAGACATTTTAAATTCATGTTGTGTGTCTTGTGAGAATCTTGAGTAATTAAAGTTTTATCATGGATACTATCTTATTTAGTCTAAGCATGGTCTCTTTGGTATATTGGAATAATATATCAATGATAGTAGTATTAAAAACATAGTTTTATGAAGTAATGTTATAAGTCCTATAAACATTATAATGAGTAGCTAAGCAACCCTGATTTTCTCTTAATTCTTTACCAGGGGGAAATCCGGGCTTTGTAGGGTTTATTATTGGTAGGGTTGTATAAATTTTAGGACTGTTATCAGATTTGTAACAAGCTTTATCAACTTTCTTTCACTTATGGGCTACATGGTTCATATCCTTTCAAGTTTAGTTGTGCACTCATTAATTGGTTTGTCAACAATGTCATGGTTGTAGTGTCATATTAATTATTTTTGTTATCTCATCAATGTCAGTATACAATAAATATTTTATTAATTTAAGAATTTTAGTTAATTTGGCAGCGGGCTCTATCAATCCATTTCCTAATCCAGCCATAATATTGGAAACAAATAATAGGATTAGAAAGATGTCTCCTTATTTATTTTATTGTATGTTCATCAAGAAGTCTTTGGATCTGTATCATGGTACATGAGCAGACTGAGTCATGAAAGTGAGTGGTCTGTGTAAATGACATATATATATTCTCTTACCAGATCGAGTTTCATAATAAATATGTAGAGTGACATTCTAGTGTAAAGATTCATCCACTTCTTGAGACCAATGTAGTTTGAAGCAGAAGAGGGGAAACATGTTTTTAAAATGACAAAGCTAAGGACTAGACTCTCAATATACAGTGATCTAACTGATACACAAATGCCCTAACCAGTGTTTCGAATAGGCTCGACAACTGTCCTTTCCCTTATACTTGATTCATTTGGGTGATGAAGAAGATTATTTTAAATGACTTAGAAGAATAAAGCAGGCTATATTCATCATATCTACCCTAATGTGAATGAAGAGAGCATTATATGATTTAACCGACTCACATTTATGTTATTTATCTATAAATTAAAGACAATTTTGAACATTGGCAGTGGGCTGCTGCCATACTGGGAGTATTTGCTGAGTGAGAGGAAACAGGGTCTACTGAACACATCAGCAAGATGGAGGACATTGAATGGAAATAATACAGCAAAATGCCACCTACTGTAACTTACTAAATGCTAGTACATCTTTAGCTTTTTGTTAAAAATGACATCAGAGATCATCAAATATCATTTATCAATTTGTAGTTTTATGTGTGTGTGTATGTATGTGAAAACCATTTCAAGTCCTTTGGTATCTTTTGGTTCCAAGAACAAAAACCAATAAGCAAAAACTTGTATAAACATTTATTCCATTTATAATTCAGAATCCCAAGACACAGCTAATAAGAGGCATGGACATAAGTATTTATCAAGTATTTAATATGTACTAGCTCAGGGCTAGATGGTCAGGCATAGGGCTTTTAACCCCAGTGCTATGCACTTTCCAACAGCAAAATGTCAAGTAAATTAAAGGATTTTTCTCTTTAGTGTAACCATGTGATCATAACATGAATCTATAGCATGAGACTCAATTGTCCCCAGTACAGTTTCCAAGGCTTCATCCCACTCCAAGAGCATAACTCTGAATGCTTTACAGGATTTGCATTGCTTTCTCTGAGGACCAATCAGCTACAATTTTTCAGAAGACCCCTCTTATTGTCCTGCTTCTGTTTTCCCTTTCAATGAAAAAAGAATAGGGAGAGGCTACCATGATTTACTCTTTTTACTTCCTGCTTTGAATGTGTTTGTCATAAATGATTCATTTCTCCAAATGTTTGGTTTAGAGTCATTAAATTTCTAGTCTGTCAGCATTGTGTTGTCATTAATTCTCCCCTTTATTGGTGATTAAATGTGAGACATTTACACATAAAAATGTTCAGTATTCAGACCTATCTCAAGAAACAAGAAAAGTCTCAAATACACAACCTAACCTTACACTTAAAGGAGCTAGAAAAGGAACAGCAAATAAAGCCTGAAGCCAACAGAAGAAGGGAAATAATAAAGATTAGAACAGAAATAAATGATATAGAAACAAACAAACAAAAACAACAGTAGGACAGATCAATGAAACTAAGAGCTCTTTCTTCAAAAGAATTAATAAAATCGATAAACCCCTAGCCAGACTTATCAAAAAGAAGAGAGAAAGGACCCAAATAGATAAAATCATGAGTGAAAGAAGAGAGATCACAACTAACACCACAGACATAAAAATAGCTAAGAGAATACTATGAAAAAGTGTATGCCAACAAACTGGGCAATCTGGAAGAAATGGATAAATTCCTAGAAACTTAAAACTAAGGAAGAAATAGAAAATTTGAATAGACCCATAACCAGCAAAGAAATCGACTCAATAATCCAAAATCTCCCAATAAACAAAAGTCCTGGGCCAGATGGCTTCCCAAGGGAATTCTACTAGACATTTAAAGAAGAGTTAATACCTATTCTTCTCAAACTGTTCCAAAAATAGAAATGGAAAGAAAACATCCAAACTCATTCTGTGAAGCCAGCATTACCTAGATTCCAAAACCAGACAAAGACCCCACTAAAAAGGAGAATTACAGGCCAATATCCCTGATGAACATGGATGCAAAAATTCTCAACAAGATACTAGCAAATCGAATTCAACAGTACATTGAAAGAATTATTCACTATGATCAAGTGGGATTTATTCCTGGGCTGCAGGATTGGTTCAATATTTGCAAATCAATCAATGTGATACACCACATTAATAAAAGAAAGATAAGAACCATATGATCCTGTCAATAGATGCAGAAAAAGCATTTGACAAAATACAGCATCCATTCTTGATAAAAAACCCTCAACAAAGTAGAGATGAATGGAACATACCTCAACATCATAAAGGACATATATTAAAGACCCACAGTTAATATCATCCTCAATGGGGAAAAACTGAGACCCTTCCCTCTATGGTCCTAAGTCAGGAACAGGAGAGGGATGTCTACTCTCACCATTACTATTTAACATAGTACTATTTAACATAGTACATGTCTACTCTCACTATTACTATTTAACATAGTCATAGCCTCAGCAATCAGACAACCAAAAGAAATAAAAGGCATCTAAGTTGGAAGGAAAAAAAGATCTGTATTCTGAAAAATATAGAACACTTATGAAAGAAACTGAAGAGAACACAAAGAAATGGAAAAACATTCCATGTTCATGGATTGGAAGAATGAACACTGTTTTAAAAAGTCTATACAACCCAAAGCAATCTACACATTTAAAGCAATCCCTACCAAAATACCACCAACAGTTTTCACAGAGCTAGAACAAACAATCCTAAAATTTGTGTAGAACTACAAAAGACCCTGAATAACCAAAGCAATCCTTAAAAAGAAAAACAAAAATGGAGGCATCACGATTCTGGATTTCAAGCTATATTACAAAGCTGTAATCATCAAGACAGTATGGTACTGGAACAAAAACAGACACATAGATCAATGGAAGAGAATAGAAAAGCCAGAAATGAACCCACCACTGTATGGTTAACTAATCTTCAAAAAGCAGGGAAGAATATACAATGGGAAAAATTTCTCCAACAAATGGTGTTGGGAAAACTGGACAGCAATATGCAGAAGAATGAAACTGGACCACTTTCTTACACCATACACAAAAATAAATTTAAAAAATGGGGCATCTGGGTGGTTCAGTCAGTTCAGCGGCTGCCTTCAGCTCAGGTCATGATCCCAGGGTTCTGGAATTGAGCCCCATGTCGGGCACCCTGCTCAGCAGAGAGCCTGCTTCTCCCTCTCCCTCTGACTGCTGCTCTGCCTACTTGTGCATTCTATCTCTCTGTCAAATAAATAAAAATCTTTAAAAAAAATAAAAATAAATTCAAAATGGATGAAAGATCTAAATGTGAGACAGGAAACCATCAAAATCCTAGAGGAGAACAAAGGCAGTAACTTTTTTTACCTCGGCCGCAGCAACTTCTTACTAGACATGTTTAGTGGCATGGGAAACAAAAGCAAAAATGAACTATTGGGACTTCATCAAGATAAAAGGCTTCTGCACAGTGAAGGAGACAATCAACAAAACCAATAGGCAGCCTACAGAATGGGAGAAGATATTTGTAAATGACATATCTGATAAAGGGTTAATATATAAAATCTACTGAGTTCTTTTTAGTAGTTACTTAGTTTTGAGTAAGTCTTTGTAGACTTCTTATAGATCAAACTCAACACCCATAAAAAACAAATAATCCAGTTAAAAAATTGGCAGAAGACATGAAGAGACAATTTTCCAAAGAAGACATCCACATGGCTAACAGACACATGAAATATGCTCAACATCACTCATCATCAGGGAAATACAAATCAAAAACCACAGTGAGATACCACCTCACACCTGTCAGAATGGCTAAAATTAACAACACAAGGAACAACTGGTATTGGTGAGGATGTGGAGAAAGGGGAACCCTCTTACACTGTTGGTGGGAATACAAACTGGTGTAGCCACTCTGGAGAACAGTATGGAGGTTCCTTAAAAAGTTAAAAGTAGAACTACCCTACAATCCAGCAATTGCACTATTAGGTGTTTACTCAAAGGATAAAAAATACTGAATCTTAGGGATACATGTACCCTGATGTTTATAGCAGCATTATCAACAATAGCCAAACTATGTAGAGAGCCCAAATGTCCATCAAATGATGAGCGGATAAAGAAGATGTGGAGAGAGAGAGAGAGAGAATTGAATATTACTCAGCCATAAAAAAGAATGAAATCTTTCCATTTACAACAATGTGGATGGAGCTAGAATGTATTATGCTAAGTGAAATAAGTGAGTCAGAGAAAGACAAATACCAGATGATTTCACTCATATGTGGAATTTAAGAAACAAACAGATGAACATATAGGAGGGGGAAAAAAGGAGAGAGAAAACAAGACATAAGAGACTCTTAAAGATAGAGAACAAACTAAGGGTTGATGGAGGGACATGGATGGGGAATGAGCTAGATGGGTGATGGGTATTAAAGAGGACACTTGTTGTGATGAGGACTGGGTGATTATGAAAGTGATGAATCACTGAATTCTACTCCTGAAGGCAATATTGCACTATATGTTAGCTAACTAAAATTTAAATGAAAATTAAAAAAAATATTCAGTATTCATCTTACAGGATAAAAACATACAAAGAGACAATGGAGGGCGCCTGGGTGGCTCAGTTGGTTGAGCGACTGCCTTCGGCTCAGGTCATGGTCCCGGAGTCCTGGGATCGAGTCCCACATCGGGCTCCCGGCTCAGAGGGGAGCCTGCTTCTCCCTCTGACCCTCTCCCCTCTCATGCTGTTTCTCTCTCTCTCTCTCAAATAAATAAATAAATAAAATCTTTAAAAAAAAAAAAAAAAAACAAAACAAAGAGACAATGGAATCCAAAGAAAAGTATTCAGAATCTAAAAATATTAAGATTATTTTACCTCTCTGAATTTTATTTTATAAATTTCAAAATGGAGATGATGTAATTCATCCTACTTACCTCAAAAATATATTGTATGTTTTCAGCAAGATAAAATTTTTGAAATTTTATTATAAAATATAGAGGATTATATAAATTCCAGTCATCATTTTATTTAAAGGGTATAAACAGAAAAATACATAAAGCTTATGAAGTGCTAAATTGAGTAAATAATAGCTGTAGATTGTTTCCAATAACTGAATATACCATCCCACTGATGTAGTTCTTTTCACCAACCCTAGAAAACTATAGGACATATTTAATCAAAGAAATTTACATAATCACAAATGAGACTTTTCTATAAGAACACATGGAAAACATGGGGCGCCTAGGTGACTCAGGGAGTTAAGCGTCTGACTCTTGATTTCAGCTCAGGTCATGATCTCAGTGTCTTGAGACCAAGCCCCACATTGGGCTCCACCAGGCTCCATGCTTAGTGAGGATTCTGCTTGAGATTCTCTCCCCACTCCCTGTCCCACTCCCTCTGCCCCTCCTCCTGCTCTCTCTCTCTAAAATAAATAATTTAGGGGGAAAAAAAGAATATGTGGAAAACATAAGCACCAGGGCAAGACAGATAGCATGTAAAATGTTTTACTTACATTTCTGTTAAAAGAATATGAATACAGAAAAGTAAGAACAATAAAAATGAAGAGTGTGGCATGGAAAAAACAACAGCTTTCAATCTCTGAGTTTACTATGGTAACAAAATGTTGAAACATTCACAACTGATATCTTCTGAGTACTGTGCTATCTCAATGGTGATATTGAGGGCAAAAGCTCTGAGAGCATAGGGAGAAGGTGCATCTTTGCTAGAAGCATAGAAAATCATGGTGTAGGGCGCCTGGGTGGCTCAGTTGGTTAAGCGACTGCCTTCGGCTCAGGTCATGATCCTGGAGTCCCTGGATCGAGTCCCGCATCGGGCTCCCTGCTCGGCGGGGAGCCTGCTGCTGCCTCTGACCCTCCCCCCTCTCATGTGCTCTCTCTCTCACATTCTCTCTGTCTCAAATAAATAAATAAAATCTTAAAAAAAAAAAAAAAAAAAGAAAATCATGGTGCAGGAATGACTCCCAATGAATCTTTGAGTGTGTTAAATAGACCAGTGGAAGATAATTATTGGGGTAAAGGAGGAATTCAGCAAAGCAAAGAAGCAGAGAGATTAATGGCTTGCCTGAGAGACACTAAGCAGTTTATCATAAACATATCAGACACTTTTGATTATGAAGAATTTTTAAAAAGATATAAATTCAGTTAATAATTAGTTTCTAGGACTGTATAAAAGGAAAAATTAAGAAAGAACAGAGAATTTTAGTCTTGGGTATAAAGCCCGTTTTGGACTATAAAAATAACTTTTCAGGTGTAAAAGATCAGGAAGAGAATAAGACTGAGAATTTATTATGAAATACAGAGTGAAGCAGGAAGGTAAGGACTGAAAATCCAAGTTGAATGAGTTCATAAGAGAGTAATTGGAAATAACTCATTTTTAAAAAACACTTATTTTGGCATTGGCAGAAGATGTAGATGACTAAGTATTCTATAAATTGATTTTTGCGATGGAACTGTATCTGGAAACCAAATGGCCAATAGAAGCTGAATATGCAAAGCACATGAAAATAGAACTTCTCAGGCTCTTATAGAGTGGAAGCAAGGGCTGGAAGCCTCTTGCCTAGGCCCCTTACCATCCCTCCACTCCCTTTCCATCCCATGTGGCAATTCTGTTGAGTAACAGCAAGAAAATTATGATTAAAAAAAAAAAAAGAATTAGATGCTAAACTCATGTATTGTCACCCCTTCTAGTTTTGATTAAAACTCACGATTTAACATCTTTCTAATATATAGTAACTTGAACATAGCATTTAAAATTATTTACAGCAATATCTAATATACTTTCTACTTAATGAAATGGACTGTGGAGAATGTATCACAATGAAAATAGTTTAAAACGTTGCTGAAAATAATCTCAGTATTATGTTTCTATTTCCCCATCTGTAAAATGGAGAGGTTGGACAAAATGACCTATATAGACATTTCCAATTTTAAAATCCTATTAATATATGAATTTTGGATAATAAAATTTTAAAACCCAGTAGATTATAAAAATGTCAAAGTGATTTCCAAATGCCAAAATTAAGCTACACATTTTCACTTCAAACATTTTAGTCTGATTTTCTTTTATTATTTAATTAGCTGTATATCACTTGGTTCAAAGGCATTAAATGATAGGCTAATGGAAAACCAAAATGAGCTACACTGTATATGCAAATGTCTATTATTAATGCTTTGATAGACATATTTTCCAGAGTAGAAAAGAAGTATTGACTATTTTTTATCTAATCTCTATGTAACCATTTCTGATAAGCTTAACTGCATGACTCTGCTAAGCAGTGAATCCAGGAGGATTCCATATTATAAAGAAAGACTGACCATAAATATAGAGGAGTAGTTACCCGGTGAGGCCAGAGAATAAGTCAGTCAAATATTCGTAGTAATAGAGGCTAAGATACATCTGCCAAGCACCCTTCTACCCTATTCACCACACTTTCCCATGAACATACATTTAATGAGTCAATATTCTCTCTTCTAGAGTAAATATGGAAATTAAATCCTCTATTTTCAACCATTCCTGGATGATCTGGTCAGAGTTACACTTTATTCATGCTTTTCTTTTCTTGT
Source organism: Neomonachus schauinslandi (assembly GCF_002201575.2). Lineage (NCBI taxonomy): Eukaryota > Metazoa > Chordata > Mammalia > Carnivora > Phocidae > Neomonachus > Neomonachus schauinslandi. The sequence goes on along the minus strand of NC_058414.1, from coordinate 74,660,154 downwards.
TTGTGCTTTGTTGTTACTCATGCCATAGCTGACTACTGGTCATTAACTGGTTATAAGCACGTCCCTTCCACAGAGGCCAAAAGGAAGTTTACTGTGCAGAAGCTTCACTTCATTCTCTTCTTTTCCACAACATTAACTCACAAGGCTATGTGAATGGGTCAGACAGAATGTTATGCAATAAATATACTAGGTGCAAAAAATAAATACCATTTCCCTTTATTTTCTGAAACCATGCTAAAACTGTTCCGTGTAGCCACTCTGGATGGAAAGATGGAATGAAATTCTTTTCAGTCATGGACTTTAGGGTGTGGTGGGAGAGATTATTTACTCTCTAGAATCCCATTTAAAACTTGGTAGGGAGATCCTCTCTTTCCATAGCCACATAAGTTCTTAGTGGTGTGCTCATTGATCCAGAGCCCTTGATGATGGCCACCCTTTGTGCCTGGGTTGAATTCAGTTGTTTTTTTAAGGGCTGAGAGCTGAAGCACAAAGTTCAGCTACCAAGGAACCCACACCTCACCCTAACACCTGTCCAAGGTCCTATTCTCTACCTGGAATAGCTATGAGAGAGCTTGATCTCCCAATAGGGTAAGAGTCCTTCAGACTTCCTAGTCATTGTGAGAAGCTCTCAAGACACCCCTCTACTTGCATTTACACCTCCCAACCTAGGTTGTTTTTTGTTTGTTTGTTTGTTTAAATTAAAGCAATAAAAGTGTGAACTATGAATAGTTTTCAAAAATTCTGGTCAGTACCATCATTAACCCAGGGGAAACCCAAAGGTTTGATTAACTTCTGGGAAATGAGATTTAATAAACATCTCCTATTTTTTTTGAGACACCTGGAGTAATCATGAAATTATTTAAATAATTATCCTACCACATATGACTCTATCCCATGGTCTGGAATAGGTAGCTGACAGAAGATCATGAGGCATACCCAACAAAATATACCATTTACATTAATCAAAGCATTAAACAAGTAAATACAAACTTTTAACTGTGGTAACTACTATGAAGGAAAGAGAGGAAAGAGATGAAGACAAGAAGCACTGAATAATAAATACAGCTTCTTAAATATCAGGGATGTGGATTAAAATTCCAATTTAAATATTATCTGAATATGGCCTTTAAGCCATGTTCTTATTTGATTTCCCTCTTTTATGAAATAGGGATAATGATTATATATATACATACACACACATATATATATACATATATATATCTCTCTCTCACTGTTATAAGGGTTAGATATAATAAATAGGTAACACAACCTGACGCTTAACTTGTGCTTAATAAATGACATGCTTATTGTTGTTATTATCATCATCATAAAAGGTATTGAAGATAAAATGTGAAAAATAATGGAATATAATCCCCCAGACTCCCTCTGACTCCTTTTTGTTTCCCCTAATCTGGTAATTTAATAGAAAATAATCCATTAATTACTTGATAATACCTATCACTGAAAGAAAAAAAGAATACTTATATTAGTAAGTTTAGAGGAACAGCTTCCTATCTGAGGTCATAAGGATACCAATAAGTTGTGCAGTGTTACTCATAAGCTTTTTCCTCTCACTCATAATATAAATAAACCTCACTGGGTGAAGGGTAATATGAAGCAGTGCATCTATTTCTATGCATCTCTTTCCATTTTGAAGAGTTTAAAGTAACTAAATAAAAAACAGAAGTGAATCATGGAACACTACATCAAAAACTAATGATGTAATGTATGATGATTAACATAACAATAAAAAATTTAAAAAAATAAAGTAACTAAATAAAAAACAGAAGTAACTAAAAAATTACTAGATGACACAGAGTTTATTGGAAAAGGCAAGATATTAAGTTTCCCATTAAGTACAGAAATTAGAGATACATGGTCTAAGTTCTGTACCCCTGAAATTTGTGGATTACTAAATTGAAAACCATGATATCTGCTATACAAATAACCACATGTGAAAACCAACTAGTGAATATGCTCAGTAAGACTGAGAAAGTGTGAGAACAAAATGTTTTTGCCTGGGAGAAAAAAGGTGTTTTGGAGTACTGATGTAGAAACTTCTTCTAGGAGAGTTAGATTAATGGGAAAAAGTCTGAAAAAAAAACAAACTTTTTGGAGCACCTTCTAGACTCTGGAGACAATGACAGTATCTAGGAGTTTTAGAACATTTTCAGAGAGAAAGTGCAGGATATTCCCTCATCAAGGATTGAGGTGGTTCTAGTGGTGGTCCTGGTGGTGGTGGTGGTGGTGATAATGTAAGTAATAGAAAGCACATTTGAAGAACAGATTAGGAAATAGTTTCCCCAAGGAGTGAAGAATTTCACCTAACTATCAAATTAGGAAAGGGATTCTCTAAGAGTCAACCAAAATTGACCTCGAGTTCAATTCAAATACTGAAGTCTAATATTTGTCCAGACTAATTTGGCTATTCTGGCTTGGCTGCTTGAAGTGGTGGCGTTTCTGTTTTGTTTTGTTTTGTTTTTCTCAACGAAAAAGAATTCTTTCCCTCACCATACATCCACTGTTTTGTTTTTTTCTTAATATATTTCTGTTGTGAGGATTAATTCCTGTGGACTGGGAATTGGCCTAAGCTGTTTTTCTAAAGTACCTGCAGAATGCTGATCCCTGGTTAAGACATGAATGTTCTATTAATAGTGCTGCTTTGTAACCATACAGCTGAGCGGTTTGGGGGCAATTTGCAACCAGCTCATCAGCATCGCTTATTGATAATGGTGAGATTCATGGTTGGCTCCTGGTCTCAGTGAGACTCGGAGTGGATTCTGCAATGGGGATAGTTACATAGCAAGAATATATTTACATGTCCAGCAGGGTATAAAATACCCTGTTCAAGATTCCATTTTGAGCCCCCTGGTTTCATGGTGACCTATGCACCTCAAAATAGAGACAGAGATGTGAAGAAAGAGGGAAACAGAGACAGAGATTAAAATTCAAGGCTGCTACATGGCTGCACTTGAAGATGGAAGAGGAGGCTGTGAGCCAAGGATGCAGGTGGCCTCCAGAAGCTGGGAAAGACAAACAAATAAACATAGAGCCTCCAGAAGGAATATAGCTCTGCAAATCCATTTTGGACTTCTGACTTCCCCATAACTGTAAGATAGTAAATTAGTATTCCTTTTAAAAAAAGGAATTGAGAGGGAAAAAAATTGCTTCATGATTATTTATCTTAAGTGGTTCTTATTGACTGAATATTGTGTGTGTATATGTGTGCTTATGTGCTTTTATTGATATAATTAAACATTTCTAAACAGAAAAAAAATGATCTTTAGAAACACACATACAAAAAAGTTTTGTTCTTTTGAGTCTTAGGACTATGAGTCTTGAAGTTATTTTTCATTTTCCCTAAATTTCCACAAAGAGAGCACATTGTTTTTAAACCATATTATATTATGAAAGACTCAACATAAATAAAATCACCCTTAGGAGTTAGAGTTGGTGTGTTACATCCTCAAAATACCAACAGGGGTACAAAAAGTCTTACTTATCTTCCTCCCTTAATCAACACTGTTGGTCTTTAAGTTTATTGTAATTATTGTTACACAGCAATAGAAAATTAATTTACTCTGGTACATTCAGAGGCCATGGTTGGACCACCATCCTTGGTATGATGACTCAAGAAGCTGAGGTTTTCATTCTGAATTGTGCATGCCTCAGTTCTGCCTTTCCCTTCTCTTCAGCTCTCTCTCTGCCCCAACACTAACCAGTAACAGTTTTCACTTTCTTTAAGGACAATTGATGAGATGGAGTTTTTTAATATGCTTACACTGACATATTTTTTTAAATTCTATTTGTAAATTATATTTTGGAGATCTGATACGTAAGTTTTTGCTGCCAGAATGGTGAGCATTATCAACTTGTTGTGCAATGAGGCCAACTTGGGGGAAAGAGGCACTGCAGCCATACCTGCCTTAGGCGTAGGAAAGACACCAAAATACAGAGTGATTCTCAAATACTAGAAATGCACATCCTATGCTTTAAGTATAGCAATGAAAGACATCTTAAGCAAACACTTATTTTGTGGGTATAGAGAGTGAATAACAAGACCTCTTTTTTTTTTTAAAAAAGATTTTATTTATTTATTTGACAGAGAGAGACAGGGAGAGCAGGAACACAAGCAGGGGGAGTGGCAGAGGGAGAAGCAGACTCCCAGGCTGAGCAGGGAGCCGGATGCGGGGCTCGATCCCAGGACCCTGGGATCATGACCTGAGCCAAAGGTGGACGCTTAACCAACTGAGCCACCCCAGGCACCCCGAATAACAGGACCACTTAACACTTAGCAATTAGAGAATTGATTTTATTATATTTGATGGAACTAATAATAAGAAATCCCAGCAGTCAAGCAGCTGGTATGAAAGATGTTTGCCAATTAATAGCATTTTCCTAGCATGTAATTCAAGGACAGCATTCAGTTTTATGATTTGGAAAATGTAGGAAAGGGGCCTGCTTTCAGGGTGAGTGGAATAAGGCAGAGACTGGGACACAAGGAACAAAGCAAGAATTCAGAGACAAAAGCTAAATGTCTTTTGGGGAATAAATTTGGGAATAAACCAGAAAAGTAGTTACTAGAGCTAACATCAGAAAATAACATTCAGAGAAACACTGTGAAAGTGCTAAATCTCATAGGTGAGGGATTTGCTGCTGAAATTGCTTTTAACCAAATTCAGGATTGGTCCTAGAATTCTGGTGGGACTAAATCTTCATGTTGGCCAGAAATTTCTGCTATAGTGAGAAGAGCGGAAATCAAGAGGCTATAAATCAGCTAATCAGGGGTTCCAGAAAATACTTTGGAAAATTCAGTTATATAAATTGAAATTCTCAAAAATCAATTGAATTAAGTCCTTCAAAATTGATTTAAATCAAAATAGTGACATTAAATATAAAATACTTAAAATTCTGTTACCTCAAATAAAGTAAATTTAAATATCCTATGAAATACTTAAAAACTAAAAATATAGTGATGTTCTAATTTCTTATAAAGTAGTCCATTTGGATCATGTCCAGAAAAGTGTGTATATAAATGGATTATAAGAACACCAGGAGAGAATTTTATTATAAACCTGATGGTGAAAATTGAGAATACAATAAAATATATCTTAATTATATTGGAACAAGCTGCAAGTACTGACTAAACCCATTAATAGGATAATTGCAAATATATAAAAGTGATTAAGAATAGTACAAAATCATGTTTACATACACTTTCTTGTATTCTAAGTATTTCACATTATTAACTTCATTAATTTACACAACATTGTTTTTCTAGGGGTTGCTGTATAAGACACAGCTAATCTTGCTTTGGTATTCCACTAATGAATACATAAACAAAAAATAAATCAATGTGAAAATAAAACATATAAAATCTCAGGTAAAATACTATTTCAAATAGGAAAGTTAAGAACTGAATGAGTATATAATTTAAGCATCCAAATTTGACTTTATTGATTTAGAATTTATTTATAAAACACACCAGACAATTCTTAAAGAAAGGACTTATTTTCAGTAATTTTAACATGTGCTTTTTCTTTGCAACACTAATTTACACTACAAAAGATCATATATAAAGAAAGAGGGAGTAAAAGGAAAACAAGAAAGTTGTGTTTAGACTATAGTATTGTGTATAGACTATGGTTTAGACATATAGTATGAACGGTGTGCTTGTAACACTCCAGGATCTGTCACAGAATTCAGCTTGCGTGCAGAAAGAAGTCTAATTATCAAGCTGTTAACAGGCATAAGAAAGCTCAGCTCACTGTCTAAACCAAGATAACTGAAGTGTCTTCACTGCTTTGGCACTAATTGGTCATTTGGAGCCCAGGGAGTTTTCAAGACTGACACCAAGAAAATGAAAAGCTTTTGCTTAGTCACTGATGTTTAAGTGACAAAAGGCAAGAGCAAAACTAATCTTACTCCCAGGGAAGATTCAGGAATTTCTCCAAAAACTGATTAGAAACTATCTCTAAAAATGTCTGTGCTGTTTTATTTGCTGTTCTTTAAATCAAAGAACAAGTCATAGTTGATAGTAGATGTAATACCAAGAACAGAAGTATTAGTGATGTTTTATATAAATTCAACAGTAATAATATTTTACTTCCTGGAAATTCTGTTTCACATCCAAACAAAAGGAAAAATACACATCTTCATAACAGATGACAGTTTAGAATTATATAAATTTGAATAGTGTTAAAATTTCACATGTCACAATATTGGATGTGTGCTACAGATGTTTAGCTTCTACTCAGCAATTTTCTTTCAAAATAAATGTACAAAAATGTGTGAATTCATTGGAAACTGGACTCCTAATAAATGGAATACAAATTAACTTTATTAAGCAAGATTCCTTTCCATGGGCAATTTCTGCAAAGTATTAGATATTAAGAGAGATTAAAACCTTATTTTTTCTGAGGCACTATGCACATTGAGAACTCTTTGCCAGACATTCTGAAAATAATGGAGGTAAGACTACATCAAATTATTCAGTCTTACTTATGTCATCAAAGTGGGTCACATATTCATATACCAAATGTCATATCATTCATAAAATGTCACATTAACTCTCTGCTTTAACTGCTATTTTAATTTCACTAATAAAGAAGGCAAATGATTGTTTAACTATTTTTCATTTTAAAGAAAATATTTCTATAATTGTATGTAGATACAATTTAGTAGAGATTTCAAAAAAAAAAAGAACAAAACAAAACTATATTAGGATCATCAGGATTCAAAACAATATTTTAAGGAAATGGTATATTCATTTCTCTCTTGCATGTTGGGATGTCTCTCTTGGTCTTCTAGATCTCCTACCTGTCTGACTATTTCTACTTCATAACACTCATGGCTTTCTCTTCATGATAACTATTTTTAAAATTTTGTGCTTGGGGCGCCTGGGTGGCTCAGTTGGTTAAGCGACTGCCTTCGGCTCAGGTCACGATCCCAGAGTCCTGGGATCGAGTCCCACATCGGGCTCCTGGCTCAGTGGGGAGCCTGCTTCTCCCTCTGACCCTCTCCCCTCTCATGCTCTTTCTCTCTCTCTCTCTTAAATAAATAAATAAATAAAATCTTAAAAAATAAATAAAATAAAATAAAATAAAATTTTGTGCTCAGTCTCCACTCCCTCCATACATACTGCTGATTCATGGTCTCAGTGATCATTAGCTGGAGAGTAAGTTAGATAGAATGATATATTCCAGGTTTATGTATCAAAGCCAGACATTTCTAGAAGTCAGTCATCTTCTTTTACTTAAAACACCTCTCGGGACAATTCTGTAGGTACTTAAGATCAACATCTACACCTAAACATGTTGCTCTTCTCTTTCTTTTGTGTTCCTTATCTCCATGGATGACACCATTATCTACCCATTTGTATAAATCAAAATAAGCTGGACATTAATATACATCACTGATACTTTCAAGTCTGAAAATAATCTTAAATTTTTGGTGGACCCTAACATGAAAGTAGCTTTTATTATCTATTAACTGAAAATATTGAGATATTGAGAATATTCATTGAGAATCAAAGTGAATTCCATAACACTTAAAAATAATTTGCATTTTATCATTAAAGAAATAGAAAAAAATGTTTAAATTGTGTGTTTGTGTGTGCATTCAGAGGCTATTGTTTATCCAATTTTCATATAATGCCTACTTCACATAATACTCCATAAAAACCAGAAGTCTGTACTTCACAGATTGAAAAATACAAACTTTTCCTTTTGAAAGTAAAATAATGATATATTTTAGACACTCATTATGTCTTGTCTGGCTTATTGGAATAACCTGCCAAAGGCCATTTTTCCTTCATGTTCCCTCATTAGACCCATTCTAATATAGTTCAATCTGAGAGTTGCTTCTAAAACACAGATATATTTGATAGCCCCTCCCGGTTAGTCCTTCAAAGGTGTACCATAAGTATGGGCAAATCTTAAAAATTTCTTACTATGGTATATAAACTAATTTTGGGTTTGCTATTATCTTACCCACTCCTCCCGTATGCATACAATATTGTGCTCATATCAAGATGCCTGTAGTTTGACAGTTTGGCATGTTTTCACTCCTTCCCTTGGGAAGTTGCCCACATTATGCCTCTGGACACTGTTGAAACATCACCATATGTCAAGCTTTGCCTGATTTTCCAAAGTAAATATCAGACACTCCCTTGATAGAACGTGCTAATAGCTTAATATGACACATACCCTGTTCCATTAAAATTGTCTGCCTTCCATCTAATGTGTGAGCTCCTTGAGAAGTGATTCAGCCTTATTTATATTTGTAAGCCTAGTAGGTAGCAAGGCAAGAAACAAAGGGAAGGGGAGGGGATGGGAGGAGAGGGGAGAAAAGGGGAGAGGAGGAGAGGGAGATTAACATGCTTCCAAATGAGAACCTCTGTCTTCAACTTCAGAGTTATATAACCATCTGCTTACTTCTAATTTTTACCTCTATGCCTGGCAGATTCCTCACACTAAACAAATGAACAAACAAACAAACTTCAACACCCCCCCTTTTGTTTTTATGTTTTTATCTTATGTTATTTTGACGCAGAATGACCCACACTAACATTTCTACTTCTATCAATAATCTCTCAATCTCTAATTCCTCTGGCCACATGTTCCACAAGGCATTTCCTGAACCCAGGAAGATAAACTTTTCTATTTTCTCAGAGTTTTCAAGCCACTTTCTTCATTTTTTCACTTAGGCCACTTTACATTCCTTGTGTATTCCTTAACGAGATTTTAAATATCTAGAGGAGAGATCCTAATCACTTTCCATTTCCACATTCCAGAATGCCACACAGTAGGTAGCCAAAAATGCTCTTTAAGTCACATTTTTTTCAAAAATTATTTTCTGCTGTGACCAAAGCTATAAAGTCATCATCCCATTATTTTTCATCTGTATGTTGACTTAACGTATACCTTTGTCCAAGAAACTGCTTAGAGTGAAAAAGATAGGGGCACCTGGGTGGCTCAGTCGGTTAAACAGCTGACTCAATTTCAGCTCAGGTCATGATCTCAGGGTCATGGGATCAAGTCCCGTGTAGGGCTCCCCATACAGCATGGAGTCTGCTTGAGATTCTCTCTCACCCCTCCCTCCCCTCTGCTCCTCCCCCCACCCATGCTCTCTCTCTCTCTCTCTCTCTCAAATAAATAATCTTTAAAAAAAAAAGTGAAAAAGATAAAATGCCAAATATAATACAAAGCTGTGAAAAGATAAATATTTTTTTTTTTTTAAAGATTTTATTTATTTATTTGAGACAGAATGAGAGAGAGAGAGAGCTCATGAGAGGGGGGAGGGTCAGAGGGAGAAGCAGGCTCCCCGCCGAGCAGGGAGCCCGATGCGGGACTCGATCCAGGGACTCCAGGATCATGACCTGAGCTGAAGGCAGTCGCTCAACCAACTGAGCCACCCAGGCGCCCAAAAGATAAATATTTTTAAAATTCAAATCCTTCTTGGCTATGGACATGATCTAAATTATTAGAGAAAATATCATGAAAAGACAATTGGGAGTCACTTTGAGATTTCTTTAAAATGTGGAGGATTAGTTCAATGTAGCATATCAAAAATAAAGGAGAGTTAAAGAAGAGTGAAAATAATTCTGTTTCTGAACTTATTTTTAGAGATTTTATTACAACTAAGGTAAACAAAATTGTCTTTTTATTGAAAGAACAGAGTAAAGGAGTAGATTAAATTATATTTTTTATGGAAATAAGGATGAGACCCAGCAGCTTCTCTTTCAGCTAAAAAGGCTTAATTTCAGGGAATAATTATACATTCTGATCACAATATATAAAACGACGTTGTAAGAATTCTTCTGTTTTCTAAAGATTCCCATCTGAATTCCATTTACACAGTAAGTAAACAAAAACTTTTTTTAATCAAACTGAAAAAAAATTTATATTGACTGCTGTTGTATTTCCTGTGGCTAAATATATAAAGATATTATCCAATTCAAATTCACATATATATTGATTCATCTAAAATCTTTTAGTTCAACAATTTAATTAGAACACACAAATGTTTTAATGCTAAGTAAGTTACAAAGTCATGTATAAAAATGTTTTTATATTACCATTGAATTTATAGATATGTCTTGGATTATTTGAGAAAAAAGGCATAAAAGCACAATTAAGAAGCATTTTGAGCTCTCTCTTAAATACAGACTATTTATTCAACATAACATATCCAAAATAAAGGAGAGTTAAAAAAAATAATAATTCTGATCCTGAGCTTATTTTTAGAGTTTATTGTATCCAGGGGAAACAAAAACAGCTTCTTATTTAAAGAACCTAATAAAAGTAGATTAAGTAAGTCAGCCTATTATGGAAATGGAGATGAGGCCCAGAGGCTTCTTCACTTTCAGTTAAAAGCTTAATTTTTGGGAAACATTATACCTTCCAATCACAGTACATAAAAAGACTCATGAGAATTTGTCTTTTCTTAAGCTCCTTCATAATCCCTTTGCAGACGTTCCTTTTGTGGAGGTTTTGGTGTAAATGACAATCCATTTGAGCTTCATCTCAGACACCAACGTGTTAGGCTGGTGTTACAACATAGTGAACAGAACGACCGTGGGCATATATGACTGAGAGCTTTTGAATGGAAGAGAGATTTTGCTGAAGAAGATCGGGCACGTGAAGCTATGTTGGGCATATCCAGAAGTGAAGTATGAGGGTTTTTTTCAAGTACACACCATGACTGGACTCCATGACCTCTTGAGAGAATTTATGGAGATAGAGGTTACAAATAGAAAAGGGAATTTTCATTAAGGATTCCATGAAATGTAAGCACTACCTCTTTTGACAAAGATTACAAAGTGTGAGGAAAGCAGTAAAAAATACTACATAAAACACAGTGCTGATTGAGACCTGCAACCTCAGGGACTCCAGTTCCTTTTTTAACAGGAACTTTGGATGTAAGGGCAGAGGCAGGAGGTCAGTGGTAATAAGGATAGCTATGGCAGCGCATTCTCCCAAGTAGCTTCTGAAGCACGAGAAATGCACGAGGAAGACTGGAGCAAAGAGCACAGAGAGATGACATGTGTGAAGTACCAAGAAATATTTTAGGAGTGAGTGAGAGAATATTGCACAGATCTTATGCTCTTCAACCTTATGCTGATAGGGAAAAGGTTCAGCAAAATTTGATTCATTTGTCTTAATATAATGTAATAATATCTATACACGGTGACCCACAGGTTATATTGGTGATATAAACTAATTCTCACTAGAACAGGTTTCCCTAAAGAACCTTCTTTATCAATTGAATGTAGATTGTATACGTAAGCAAACAAATATAATGCGAAATAGTGTCTCCTCCACATGGTTTTTCCCACTGACTATCCTGACAAGGAGTTACCTATTGTGTGTCTGCCCTTTTTTCATGTCTATAAAATAAATATAATAATACTGACCTCACTTTATTTTCTTAACATCACTAGCAAAGAATATACAATATTGTAGTTCTGCTTTTGAGCTCCTTGGATAATCTGGTAATCAAATTTGTGTATATATATTAAATTTAGTTAATTCACGACTTAATGAAAATATTCACCATTTTTTGCAAATATTCACCATTTTCTTTTATTCATTAATTCATTCATAATTTTTGACTGCCTAATTGTCCAGCACTGTACTTCATCAAAATCAGATACTCTGTTATGCTAAGAAACTACTCCTATTTTTCATATTGTCTAGTGGGAAACAAAAAGTGAGTTCAAAATAAGCCTTTAGTCTCCTGATAATACCTTCTTCGAAGACTTGTAAATACTCTTAAAGTAACACAGTCTTTTTACTAGGAAAATCCAGGCCCTTACTTTATATGTTTTTTTTTCTTTTATTAAATATCTAATGTGGTAGAATATAAGATGAGACACCAAAAGCTAACAAGTTAATTTTCCATGAATTTTAATACTGGTTTCAAGATGATGTTACTTAAAATTTTTTATAAATTCTTAAGTTTTAAAAAAGATTTATTTAATAGAGAGAGAGCACACAAGCAGGAGGGGCAGGGAGAGGGAGAGAGTATCCCAAGAAGGCTCACACTGAACATGAAGCCCTACTCGGGCCTCCATCTCATGACCTTGAGATCAAGACCTGAACCGAAACCAAATATCAGATGCTTAACCAACTGTGCCACCCAGGCGCCCCGATCTTACTTAACACTTTTTATGATTAATCATACATTAAACAAATATCTTCAAAATTAATACTTAATTAAAAACTGATTTTAGAGGGGATGGGGTAACTGGGTGATGGACATTGAGGAGGGCACATGATGTAATGAGCCCTGGGTATTATATGAGACTGATGAATCACTGAACCCTACCTCTGAAACTAATAATACACTGTATGTTAATTAATTGAATTTAAATTAAAAATAAACAAAAGTTTTTAAAAATTATTTTATGTATGATTTCCAATTATTTTATGTTAGATTTTAGGTAATTTACAAAAGTAGAAAATAAATTCAAAGTAATAACAATTATCAACTATTAAATATTAAGTGCATTTTGATTTATATAATGTATTGAAAATACTAGTATGAGTGAAAGGAAAAGTTGAAATAAGGCAAAATCAGTTTAGAACATAGATCTAAGAACACAGAGCAAACTTAATGGGTAAAAAATGCACACTTTATTTTTTGTTTTGAATAAAATATTTGAATTAAAATTAAAAGTCGTTTAGTTCTTGATAAAATGGTGAACTGAACACCCACTATATTGACTTTGAGGAAATTGTGAAAGAGTGATAAGGATCTAAGGAACTATTATTGAAATAAAAAGTGTGGGTGTGTAAGAGAGGTCGTAGCAGCAGTCTTGATAAAAGGTGCTTAACTGGAAAGAGAAGATTGTGTAAACTTTCAGAGTTATTCTATTAATTTACAAAGATATGCATCTTAGAATGATATATACATCCTTTCCTGGACCTTGTTATTGTTTTTTATTTTATTTTATAACACTTTCCTCTGACTCATTACATATAGTTTCCTAATATTCTTCTGTTGTTTGTTTGTGGTAAGTTGTATACAACTATGCAGCTCAATGAATATTCACAAAGTGGACACACCCAAGTAAACAGCACTCTGATCAAGAAACAGATTATTACCAGCACCCAATAAACTCCCACCAACCTCTTCCCTATTTTCTAACCATATCTTCTCCCAGAGATATCCATCATTTTTTAACATTATATTAATTGAATCACACAGTATGAACTGTTTTGTAACTGACCTCCTGTGCCCAACATTATAGCTATAATGTTGTTGTGTGTAGTAGTAGTTTATTCATTCTTCTTGCATATTATTTTGTTGCATGCACATATTGCAGCATTTATTAATTTTTCACTTGATGTACATCTGGATTGTTTCCCTTTGTAGCCTCTAATTAATGAGCTTGCTGTGAACGTTTTTATACCCTTCTTTTGGTTAACTTATTTACACAATTCTGCTGAGTATATCCCAAAGAGGGGAACTCTTGGGTCATAGAGCATGGGTAAAGGGGCATGCATACAGCTCAACTGTAGCAAATATTGACAAACAGTTTTCCAAACAACTTGTAGCAGTGTACATTTATCCAAGCACTGCAAGAGTTCCATTTACTCCACAGCCTTGACATTTTCTTAAACGCAACACAAATTATTTTGACATTTTCTCTTTTTTTATTTAAGCCATTCTTTATGGGTTTTTAGTAATAACATTTATGACTTTTATTTGCATTTTCCTGATTGCTAATGAGTTCAAGGGCCTATTTTTATGTATTTATTGATCATTTGGATAGTCTTTTAATGTCATGACTGTTCAAATATTTGTCTGGTTTTTTCTCACTGATCTGTGAAAGTTCTTTATACAGTTTCATCATGTGTACTTTGTCCAATGTGCACACTGAAAAATATCTCTTCCCACTTGGTGGCTTTCATTTCCCATCTTCTAAAGGTGTCTTTTGATGAACGAACGTTAAATTTAATGAAATCTAGTACTAAATCTTGATGGGTTAGCAAGTTTTGTGTTGGATTTAAGAAATCTTAGTCCACTCAAAGATCACAAAAATATTGTTTCCTTCTAAAAGCTTTACTGTTTTAATGTTCAAACTTAAAACTATATTCATCTTAAATTTATTGTTTTGTATTAAATGTGGTAAGAGTCAAAACTGACTTTTTTCAGATAGATGCCTAATTGTCCATGCACCATTCACTGAAAGGACCATTGCTTCGTCATTGCAGTGTAATCATCTGTTTCACATCAGGTGACAATATATGTGTGGGTCTTTGGACACTAGAATCAGTACCAATTTCCCATTTGTCTAATCTTGAATCCACATCACACCATTATCTTCTACAGCTTTATAATAGGCTTTAAAATCTTTTAGTGTAAATCTTCCACTTTGATCTCTGTGTTCAAGATTGCCTTTAGTATTGCATCTAGTATTAACTTTTTAATTTTGGCCAAGAAATGATAGCTGGAATTTTGATTGGGATTGGTTGAACATAAAATACTGACTCTTCCAATATGTAAAGCATAACATTTTCCCATTTATTTAGGAACTTAATACGTCTTGATAATGCTTTTTTTTTAATCTAGATCTTTCATCAGATTTTCTCCTAGGAATTTGATGTTTTTGATTGTTCATATAATAGAGTTTTTAATTTAATTTTCTATTTGTTTATTTCTGGGTTATAGAAATATAATTAACTGTAAATGTTATTCTTGTTTTTAGTAAGTGTCTAAATTAATTTTGTAATTGTAATATTGATCTCTAGAATTTGAGGGCACTTAACATAAATAATCATGTTAGCTGCAAAAAAAAAAAATGCTTTCTCTTTCCAAACCTTGTCTTTTATTTCCTTTCTCTGTTTCACTGGGTAGGACCCCAGGAAAATGTCAAATTGAAGTGGTGATAGCTAGTATACTTGTCTCGTTGCTGATCTAAGGAGGAACTATAAAGTATAATGTTTGCTCTAGAATTTTTTAGATATTCTATCAGATTAAGGGATGTTTCTTTCCTTAATATGCTAAAAGTCATTTTGGTTTTTTGTTTTGGTAACATAAATATGTCTAATTTTATTGGATGCTTCTACTGCAGTCTTATATTTTAAGTGGATCCTTGTAGCAGAATATAGATGCATTTTCTTTTTATGCAATCTCACAATCTTCATCTTTTAATTGGACTGTTTAATCCATTTAAATTAAAAGTATTTGGGTTTCTATATAAAATTTTATTATTTATTTTCTACTGAATTCATATGTTTTGCATTCTTTTTCTCTCTCTTTTATTGCCTTTATTTAATCAATATTTTTGTTATTCTCTTTCTCCCCCTGCCCACCATCAAGCCACTACTTAACATGTTCTTTCACTATTCATTTCATACTAACTTTAGAGATTAAAAAATGCCTCCTTGACTTTTCAAATAACACAGTAACTTAGATCACCTTAATAACGCAGTAACTTAGATCACCTTACCTCTATATCCTCTTCTCTCACAATTTGTGTTATTTTTAACACACATTTAATTTCTATATATGTATTGAAATATGGAACTATATTGCTAGTAATGTTTTATAAAGTCAATATTACTTTATATCTATTCACACATTGGCTTTTCTTTGGCTCTTTTTTCTTTTCAATATTTTTGTGAGCCTACCTTCTGTCTGAAGGACTCTTTTTCTTCTGTATTTTATAATACGTGTTTACGGGCAATGGATTTTGTCATTTCCTTAATGCCTGAAATTTTTTTTATTTTGCCTTTCTTTTGGGAGGACGTATTTGTGTAGTTTAGAATTTGACTAATTTATTTAATTTATTACTACATAGCATTTCATTATTTTCTGGCTTCCACTTTTTCTGTTGAGAAGCCACATCTCAGAATCATTGTTTTTCCCCTGAAGGAAATATGTCTCTTTTCTCTGATTGATTGTACATTTTTCTCTCTGTACTTGTCAGCAATTTGATTATAATGTCTAGATATGGTTCTTGTATTTCCTTTTTTTTTTAAAGATTTTATTTATTTATTTATTTGTCAGAGAGAGAGAGAAAGAAAGCAAGCACAAGCAGGGGGAGCAGCAGGTAGAGGGAGAAGCAGGCTCCCTGCCAAGCAAGGAGCCCAATGACTGATTCCAGAATTCTGGGATCATGACCTGAGCCGAAGGCAGATGCTTAACCAATCAAGCCACCCAGTCCCAAGTTCTTGTATTTTCATGCATGGGTTTGTAGAGCTTCTGAAAACTGAGGGTTAATGTCTTTCATCAGCTTGGATAATTTTGAACTGTTCCCTATATGAATATATTTTTCTGTGCATTATCTTTCTTTTCTTGACACCATTTCCCAGCTCATTCTCTCTGTAGCTTTCTCTTCTCCTCTACTCCTATCTCTCTCTTCTCTCTCTCTGTCTCTTTCTGTCTCTCTCTCTGTCTCTGTCTCTGTCTCTCTCTCTCACACACACACACACACACACACACACACACACACACACACTTGGTTTTTCTTTCTGTCTTTGTTTTTGTTTGAATATGCTCTATTAACATACTTTCCAGTCATTTTTCTGATCTTCTACTGGAGCTAAACAGCTGTTGAATCCATCTAAAAATTTCAATATTTCACCCACTGTGTTTTATGAAGAATTTACTTTTTTAGCTTATCATTTTACAAATTTCTGCTATATTTCATTGTGAAAACTCATTCCTTATTTTATGAGTTATTTTGAAGTAGTCAAGGGAGGGAGAAAACTACATTCAATCCTTTGCAGCTTCCCTGAAAGATCTCTGATAGCCATCAGGCACCTGAAAAGGAGAAAAGGAAACTGAGCTCATGGAGGCAGTAGCACCAATTATAAAGAGGAAAATTGTCAGTAAAGGCCTATTTTGGGGAAATTTCATTGCTTAAACAGCTGGCTCTGAAAGAGCTCTAATAGAGCAATAATAGTCTCGTAGTAAATCTGTAGAGCTGAGGAGCAATTACCCCCCGGCTATTATGCTAAATAGTCCTATTAGTGGTTTTATCTGGCTTCTAAGGATACTGTGTTTGACATGGTCAAACACAGTTCAGAGAGTTAAGAGAATAAAGGAAGAAGTTCTCTTTGCTTCCTCACAAATAGACCCATAGAGGACATGGAATTTGGTCAGGCCAACTCAGTTGGTGGCACTTTCAGAAAGATGATCTAAAATAAATCACACAATCTCCATCTCTCCAACTGAGGTGAAAGTGGAGCTTGTACCAATAAGTACTTTAATTTTTTTCTTTTTTTTTAATTTTAATTCCAGTTTGGTTCATATACAGTGTTATATTAGTTTCAGGTGTAAATATAGTGATTCAATAATTCTATACATTACTCAGTGCTCATCATGATGAAGTGTACTCTTAAACCCCTTCACCTTTTTCACCCATTCCCCCCACCCACCTCCCCTCTGGTAACCATCAGTTTGTTTCTATAGTTAAGAGTCTGTTTTATGGATTGTCTCTCTTTTTTGTTCATTTGTTTTATTTCTTAAATTCCACATATGAGTGAAATGGTATCTTCACTCACCATGAGTGAAATCACATGATATCTGTGTATACACACACACACACACTTCTTTATACATTCATCTATCAATAGACACTTGGGTTGCTTCCATAATTTGGCTATTGTAAATAATGCTGCAATAAACATAGGGTGTATATATCTTTCCAAATAAGTGTTTTTGTATTCTTTGGGTAAATATTCAATAGGGGAATTACTGTATCATATGGTAATTCTATTTTTAATTTTTGGAGGAACCTCCATACTGTTTTCCACAGCGGCTGTACCAGTTTATATTCCCACTAACGGTGCACAAAAGTTCCTTTTTCTCCATACCCTTGCCAACAATTCTTTCTTGTGTTTTTGATTTTAGCCATTGTGACAGATGTGAGGTGATATCTCACTGTGGTTTTGATTTTAATTTCCCTAATGATGAGTGATGTTGAGCATCTTTTCATATGTCTATTGACCATCTGGATATCTTCTTTGGAGAAATGTCTGTTCATGTCTTCTGCCCATTTTTTAATTGGATTATTTGTTTTTTTGGTGTTGTATAAGTTCTTTATATATTTTGGATACTAACCCCTTATAGGATATGTCATTTGCAAATATCTTTTTCCATTCAGCAAGTTGTCTTTTAGTTTTATTGATTGTTTCCTTCACTGTACAAAAGCTTTTTATTTTGTTGTAGTCCTGATAGTTTATTTTTGCTTTTGTTTCCCTTGCCTCCAGAGACATATCTAGAAAATGTTGTTACAGCCAATGCCAGAGAAATTACCACCTGTGCTCTCTTTTAGGGTTTTTTATGATTTCAGGTTTCACATTTAAATCTTTAATCCATTTTGAGTTTATTTTTGTGTATGGTGTGAGAGAGTGGTCTAGTTTCATTCTTTTGCATGTAGCTGTCCAGTTTTCCCAACACCATTTGTTGAAGAGACTGTCTTTTTGTCATTGCATATTCTTGCCTCCTTTGTCGAAGATTAATTGACCATATAATCATGGATTTATTTCTGGGCTGTCTATTCTGTTCTATTGATCTATGTGCCTATTTTTGTGCCAATACCATACTGTTTTGTTTATTATAGCTTTATAATATAACTTGAAGTCAGGAATTGTGATACTGCCAGTTTTGCTTTTCTTTTTCAAGATTGCTTTGGCTATTTGGGGTCTTTTGTGGTTCCATACAAATTTTAGGATTGTTCTAGTTCTGTGAAAAATGCTGTTGGTATTTTGATAGGGATTGCATTGAGTCTGTAGATTGCTTTAGGTAGTAGGAACATTTTAATAATATTTGTTCTTCCAATCCATGAGCATGGAATATCTTTCCATTTGTCTGTGTCATCTGTAATTTCTTTCATCAGTGTTTTATAGTTTTCAGAGTACAGATCTTTCACCTCCTTGGTCAAGTTTATTCCTAAGTGTTTTATTATTTTGGTGCAATTGTAATGGGATTGTTTTCTTAATTTCTCTTTCTGCTACTTCATTATTAGTGTATAGAAATGCAACAGATCTGTAAATTTTCTTGTGTCCTTTGACCTTACTGTATTCATTTATCATTTCTAATAGTTTTTTGGTGGAGTCTTTAGGGTTTTATGTGTCATCTGCAAATAGTGAAAGTTTTACTTCTTCCTTACCGGTATGGATGCCTTTCATTTGTTTTTCTTGTCTGATTGTTGTGACTAGGATTTCCAATACTATGTTGAATAAAAGTAGTGAGAGTGGACATCCCTGTCTTATTCCTGACCTTAGGGATAAGACTCTCAGTTTTTCTCATTGAGGATAATGTTACCTCTGGGTTTTTCATTTATGGCCTTTATTATGTTGAGGTATATAAACCTACTTTGTTGAGGGTTTTTATCATGAATGGATTTTGTACTTTGTCAAATGCTTTTTCTGCATCTATTAAAATGATCACGTGGTTTTTTCTTTTCGCTTGCTGATGCAATGTATCATGCTGACTGATTTGCTAAAAATTATTTTTAAAATACTTGAAGTAGATCTGCCCCAATTCCCAAAATCATATGTTCAAGTTCTAATTCCCAATGTGACTGTATTTGAAGATAGAGCTTCTTGTAGGTAATGAAGGTTGAATGAGGTCATAAGGTGGGGTCTTAATCCAACAGGTTGATTACTTTATAAGAGAAAGAAATGTCTGTCTTTCTCTCCACCATATGCGAACACAATCAGAAGGCAGCCATCTGCAAGCTAGGAAGAGACTCTTCTCTGGGAACCATCAGCCAGTATAGTGATCTTGGACTTCCAACCTCCAGAACTGTGAGAAAATAAATTTCTGTTGTTTGAGTCTATGGTATTTCATTATAGCAGCCTGAGCTGACTAATACATACTCTTTTGAACTTCTGGCACTGTCATAGATGCATTATGACCATTATCTCACTTAATCTCATCTAATGATAAAAGTTAAGTACTTTCCTTCATTTGTTAATAAGGAAGTTGATGGTCTGAGAAATGTGCTTTGAATTTCTCATACTTTGTTTGGCTCTGATGATCTTTTTACATCACATAAACAATTCCTCATCAAATGAAAGATTCAGACTGAAAATAATTAAAAGGCACTGAAAGGAAAAGAGGATATTGCACTAAACCTCTTGGGCAAGGCAGACTTAGAGGTTTAGGATGGGTCTTTGAGTCAATTAAATATATGTCCTCATTATTTGGATGATTATCATGACATTATTTCCTCCATTCCCCTCAAATTATTATATTGTATAAAAACCTAACTATAGCATTTTAATCATCAAGATAGAAAAGTTTATCTGAATACTTCAGATTTTACTATTTTTTAATGAATTGTAGATTTACTATGGACAGAAATAGTATTTCACTTTTATTTGTAGTATATGTAATCTGCATTTTAATCCCATGAATATAGAAGAATCTTAACTAATTAGCAAATCTTTTTTTTTTTTTCCTATTATTTACACCATAGTGAAGAAAGGAGTTAGCTTTATTTTTAATAAGTGCTTTCTGGGAGACATCATACTGGATAATGGACAAGTTAGCATGGTATAGTATTTGAGGAATATCTTATCTGCCTTTAAAAATCTTTTATTGATTTATGAATTATCTCAAGTTTGACATACTATGTTAGAATTCTGGTATCATCACTTAATATGAAGGCCTGGGTAAATTACACTCTCTATGCCTCTATTTTCCCATCTGTAAAATAGGAATAATAACTGAGTTTACTTATGTGGCTAATGTGATTTTTAAATAATGTATAAAAATACCTTAATGCTTAGTAAATATTTATCACTAAAAAATTTTTGTTTTACTGTGTCTTTGAGCTAGAATTTCTCAACTCAAAGTGCCCACAGTGGGTTTGACAAATATATTGGGTTTAGTTCTTTCAAGACACTTGGCAAAGCAAGCTTACATCTGACGCAATTAGGTATTTTACATTTTTCACCAAACAAATCAGGACCTCTATTTTGGTAAGTTTTAAAGATCTACCAGATCTATTTATCTAATTCAGATTTTAAGAGGTCTAGATTATGTAAAATACAGGTGTAGATTATGGAAAAGATACAGATATAATAGATTCATGAGTAAAAAATTAGAGAAATTCATTTAAATGGAAAAACATTGACTTAGATTTTCCATGTGACTGTTGAACAAGATCTATGACAGTGAACATGTACCTGACCAATTTTACCCCCTTTACTCAAAATGTACATGAGGATATCTCTTTCCCAGAGGATCACTCTGCATTCTTTCCTCCCTGAAGTTATGGGTACAAATGGATGCACATGGCTTTAGCTGCCTCTCTTCTGTAACAATGTGTGCAGAAATAGAATATTAGTGCTAATTCAAATATTTGAGTTAAATGAAAAATACTTGACATAAAAAAATAAACCATTTGACAGTTAAGAATTTGTTATATTTCAAAAACAAGGAAACTATTAAAGGTGGAGAGTTTATTAAGCACAGAAACATAACTCTTAATGACATCTCATTGATACCCATTTAATTGTTCCTATAACCAGAGGATGTCTCTGTGAATACCCTTCATTATTCACAAGAAAAAAAGTGCTTCGTGAAAGCTATCAAAATCAATTACAGTTTGTCCACTTTGGGGGGCCAATGAGGCAGAGAATTAACCTCCAACTAATTTCCAAAGTCATTTACCAGCTGATGGCTTAGTACATTTACTGCCACAGGCACCAGGCACTTTGGAACATTTGTAAAATGCATGCTGTGGAGTGCAAGAAATGTGTCATTTGGGTCATGATAGACCCATGAGCCATGTTGTTTATTTATTTTATACTCATAAAACCCCTGAGGTCCAGTAAATACACAATTTAATTTTATTATTAAATATATCTCTAAAGTCGACAAGAAATCCTGTGCTCTCTAACACAAACTAAAAATCTTCCAGTCACTTATTGAATTATTCTAAAAGGCACAATAAAACTAGAGGAGTAACATGAGTTTGGATTAATGTTATGTTGCATTCCTTGTACCATATAAATAAACAGGAACCATATCCAGACATTATTACTTTTACAGATGTGAAATCTCTTAAAGTAAAGAATAAAATCATTAATGACTTAATAGACACTCTTGTCTACTTACCTTCTAGGTTCTAAGTTATCGGAATAGATAATACAAACATATTAACTCTCTAGACACACACTCTTTAGTTGTCTAAAGATTTAATCAAAATCTAATTATTTTATATTTTTACAATGATAACTGTTTATATCATTTGAGAGTCTGATTTGGACATTACTCTAAAATGTGGAAAATCTTGTACTTCCTATTTAAGTGCATATGTGTATTACCCATTGTGGGCAGTAAGCATCGCTTTAAATAAAAGCATTAACTGAATACAAAATAGGTTAGGAAAAAAAATGTTTCCAGAGATGTCAGGGTAGCAGGATGACAAAATATAACAATGTGCTCAGCATCAACATGTCTGAGAAAATCCTCTTTATGCATTCTGCCAGACAGATAAATTCATCTACATCAACCTCTAAGAAAGATAACCTAATAAAGATGCAGTGTGAAAGGAAATTGATATTTGGTCAGGGGTGAAAGAACAAATGAAGCATTTGTTAGGATATAGTCACACCATTGTTTCCAGTATTGATTGATCAAATGAGATTTTAAATATCCACATTTTCAAAAGGCAGAAGACACTCAATAGTGTTTGTTTTGTTTTTCTGCTGCAGAGTCTAACCAGGTACAATGTTTCCTAATTCAATCTTGATAATATTTATCTCATTAATTCAATGGCCTTTAACTTATAATTATCATATTATACATATAGAAAGAGCTTTCAAGATAGTCACAACATCAGATAAATACACTCAGAGAGCTGGTTAATCAAACTGGCAATACCTATAGAGGAAACAGGGAATCTGAGGGTTTCTCAGAAATCTAGATATGCCCAAATATCTTCTCCTTTAAAGCATGGAATGCTCACTATTAAAATTCTGACAGGTTAGTGAATAACATTATGGACTAGAAAGCAAGCCTTGCATTTCCTGAGAGTGATTTCCACTTCATGAGCTCAGGGCCATGAAGCAGGTGTGGGTCTGAGGTGGGGGTTGGGGGCTGGAAAAGCAGAAGTTGGAATGAAGAGATGCTGGAGGAAGTTGGGTCATTCTAAAATGAGAGGGACAGGCCAGCAAGATACATATTCTTTTCCTCAAATGTCGTCACTGTGTTTTAAAATTTGTTTTAGTTTCCTTTGGACTAACAGAATAATTTTAGTGGCGTAATATCTACCAACACAGTCATAACTAAACTGTTATCCACCAGCAAGAATATATTATATTCCATTGTGCTAAGCATTACTTTTGAGGTGTCTTTGATAAACAAGCACTTATAAAGATTTTGATACTGGAGCCTCCTCAAACCAGGGTAACCAGCAGCTTGCCAGAATCCATGTATAAACTAGAATATAAAATACCTTTACTTTTTCATTTAAACAGGAAATAAAAAAAGAAATCCTGGTTTTCAATTGACTACTTTGGCCTATGTCTCCTCCCATGTCCCATCAATACAGGTTCTCAGACCCTAGCTAGAGGATTACTTTATAAAATAGTTGTGAAGCATTATTAAGGGAACCAAAACTACAAGACTCATTTAATAGATTTGAAGAGAGAATTTACTGTGTGGTATTTAAAATGTGTGTATCCTCATAAATAAAAATCGTGCTCTCAAATAATGATCTCCCCTTATAAATTACATACATATATAGCCACGCACACATATTGTCATTTAATTATTATCAAATCCTAAATAAATCTAGCACTGTCTAGCTTATTCAAATCCCTTCTCTTTGACAATAATATATCAGTGAATTAAATCCTGCAAGTGAAGCAGATGGCATAAATAAGCTGCTTATACCAACGCATAGCATGTGCAAAAGGTTAATTGAACTGCCTCATCATGAGTTATATATATATTTTTCCACAATCTAGCAGTGTTTAGAACAAAATGATGTTCTTCCCCTAGTTTAATTAGTGTGATGACATTAATTATAATCATAACAATTCTAGCACTACTAAAAATAAACTGTGAAAACTTTAATGTATTTTTAAAAATTGTATGTTATTTGACCCTTTAAAGGATTGTGTTATGCTCATGGTATTGGAAATGGTATTCAAATAGTCTTTAAAAATTAAAGAGGCACCGTAACCCAAAGATGATGACATTCTGCTGGTCAGTGTTCTGTGCAAAAGCCAATGAAGACTGCAGGCCCCAGATGCTTTCTCAAAAATAATTTTTCCAGGGCGCCTGGGTGGCTCAGTCGTTAAGCGTCTGCCTTCGGCTCAGGTCATGATCCCGGAGTCCCCGGATCGAGTCCCACATCGGGCTCCCTGCTCGGCGGGAAGCCTGCTTCTCCCTCTCCCACTCCCCCTGCTTGTGTTCCTGCTCTCGCTATCTCTCTCTCTCTGTCAAATAAATAAAATATTTAAAAATAATAATAAATAATTTTTCCAGAAAAATATATAATTTCAAAAAGGCACTAAAAGATAGTGATACTGTTGGCTGGCTTTGGTTCTCAAACATCTGAAAACAGATTTGTGAAAGAGGTCAATAGGAGGTCATATCTTCCAACTCTATAAATCTAGATATCTCAGTTGTTGCAAGCTTATATCTTTTTTCTATTTTAGAAGTGGCTTTTCTTTTTTTTCTATTTCATATGTCATTTTAGTTCATCTATTTCAGATTTTGTAAACTAGCTAACTTAAAAACTTCATATTGGGGTAAGATTTGAACAGTATTTTATAATTGGGGGCAGTGTGCCCATGAAAGTACGAATACATATGCCTGTCATTCTTTAGGCTCATTATGAGCCATATCTTAGCCTAAAACATATCTATATATCCAGTATAGTATAGGTACAAGGATATAGTAAGTGGCTCAAGTATTTTTCCAAAGGAATAAATTGAGACTTTAAATTATTGAAACTTAAGATTTACCAAAATAGTTTACATTTCTATTGACTAACACAGGCTATATGGTTGGTTTCTTTGTCTTCTTAATCCATGTTGTAAAATGATACCAATAACAAAATGGCACATGTCAGGCATGTGATCCATACTACATGTCTCAACCTGAAGTTTTAGCCACAGACCTATCACCAGGTCTGATTATTATCTATGATGCCAGTGTCAACCTGCAAAGAATGAACCCCATATAAAAATTTCCAATAAGAGGATCTTCCCTATAGTAGGCATAGATTTTTTAAAGCTGTCTTTGAGGATAGTTTTAGGTATTAACTTCTATCCATTTAATTGCCATCATATAAAATAAACCCAAAATTACTGTAATCAAAACACCTGTCATGTTTCATAAGTTATTTTTTTCTGATTTGATATTTGGACATATGTTACACCTATGTTGTAAGTTAGAAAAATGACTAGTTTCATATTTTCAGTAATGGATTAGGTTTACTTCATAAACTTGTGTACATTTCATTCCTGGTTTTATGTCAGCTGTTGATAATGTTGCCACAACTGAACTAAGCCCCACTAAGAGATGCCCCACACTCAGGGCCCCATCTGATGGAATTCCTCTTTCTGACCCCAATTTATGGGCTTTGGAGACAAGCAGAGGGGGTTTAAAATCCTGTCTCTGTCATAACAAATTATAATATTAGACAAATTATTGAATTTCTCTGAAAATCAGTGTCTGTTTTTATGTTGATACTGTAGTGTTTTCATTACTTTAGCTTTGTAATATCGTTTGGAATCAGGGTGCAAGATGCCTCCAGTTTTCTGTTTTTTGTTTTTAGTATAGTCAACACACAATGTTACATTAGTTTAAGGTGTACAACCTAGTAATTCAGTAAGTTTATACATTATGCTATATTCACTACAAGTATAACAACCATCTGTCCCCATACAATGCTATTACAGTACCATTGACTATTTTCCTTATGCTGTGCTTCTCATTCTCTTGACTCATTAATTCCATAATGGGAAGCCAGTATCTCCCACTTCACTTCACCCATTTTGTCCAACTCCCCACACTCCTCCTCTCTGGCAACCATCAGTTTGTTCTGTGTACTTACAGATTTAATTCTGCTTTTTTTTTCTTTTTCCGAGTTTTTTATTTAAATTTCAGGTAGTTAAAATATAGTGCAGTATTAGTTTTAGGTGTAGAATTTAGTGATTCATCAGTTACACACAACACCCGGTGCTCATCACAGCAAGTGCACTCCTTAATACCCATCACCTGTTTAGCCCATCCCCCCCGCCCACTTCCCCTCTAGTAACCATCAGTTGTTCTTTATAGTTAAGAGTCTGTTTCTTGGTTTACCTCTCTTTCTTTCCCCCCTACGTTTATTTGTAATTCTGATTTTTGTTTGTTTATTCATTTGTGTTTGTTTTTTTAGATTCCACTTATGAGCGAAATCATATGGCATTTGTCTTTCTCAGTCTGATTTATTTTACTTAGCATTATAGCCTCTGGATTCATCCATATTGTCTCAAATGGCATGATCTCATCTTTTTCTTATGGCTGCATAATATCCCTGTGTGTGCGCCACATGCTTATCCATTGGTCTGTTGATGGACACTTGCTTCCATATCTTACCTATTGTAAATAATGCTGCAATAAACAAAGGAGTGCATATATCTTTTCAAATCGGTGTTTTTGTTTTCTTTGGGTAAATATCCAGCAGTGGAATTGTTGGATCTTATGGTATTTCTATTTTTAATATTTTGAGGACCCTCCATACTGTTTTCCACAGTGGCTGTACTAATTTACATTCCCACGAACAGTACACAAGTGTACCTTTGTCCACATCCTTGCCAACACTTGTTATTTCTTGTCTTTTTGATTTTAGTCCTTCTAACAGATGTAAGGTGATAGCTTATTGTGGTTTTGATTTGCATTTGTCTGTTGGCTATCTGTATGTCTTCTTTGGGAAAAAGTATGTTCAGGTCTTTTGCCCATTTTTAATTGGATTGTTTGTGTTTTTTTGGTGTTGGGTTGTATAACTTCTTTATATATTTTAGAAATTAACTCCTTATCAGATATGTCATTTGCAATTATCTTCTTGCTCTCACTAAGTTGCCCTTTTGTTTTGTTGATGGTTTATTTTGCTGTGCTTTTTATTTTTATGTGCAATTTTGTTCTTTCTCAGAATTCTTTTGGCTAGTCGAGGTCTTTTGTGGTCCCATACAAATTTTAACATTGTTTTTTTTCTGTTTCTGTGAAAAATACCATCAGGATTTTGGTGGAATTGCATTATATCCATAGATTGCTTTGGGTAGTATCGTCATTTTAACAATATTAATTCCTCCATTCCATGAGCATGGAATATGTTTTCATTTATTTGTTTCTTGATATAAAACTTTATTACCTGCTTTCTCAAATTTGCTATGTTTGTCATTCTTCTAGTGTTTGAGCTTAAATAGTTTCTGGCTGTCCTGATTGATGATCTTGTCTATGTTCACTTACTGCCCAAGTTATCATCTTAAAACACAAGTGTTTGCAGTCTGTTACATTGCTTAAAAGTTTTAATGGTATACCTCTGATTACAGAGCAATGATTAAAACCCTCCTTAATTTGGCTTCTATAATTTTTTCCAGATTATCCTTGCCTAACTGCAATTTTTCACACAATAGCAAAAACAAAAAAACAACAACAACAAAAAAAACAGTTTTTCTTAGCATGAAATAAATAATATCCCTATTCTTCCCTCTAAGCAGCTTCTATGTCCTCTCAGTGCATTCAGGGGGACTAAAAAAAAAAAAAAATCCAAACTCCTCACAGTGGCCTCCAAGGCCCTAAATAATGTATCCTCTTCCTGGCATTCTAATTCGTTCTATACCAGTCTCACTTTTCTCATTACATTCCCATCACACCATTGTTCTTTCAGTTAAATAAAAGACATGTTCTTTTCCATTTCAAGCTCTCTGTAGATGCTGATCCTCCAACTTGAATGCCATTTCCCCGCTTTGTGTCACGGACTTAATTCCGCTTACTTTAAGTCGCAGTTCTTCCCTGATCAGTGTACTTAACATTAGTTCATCTCCCCCTTCTATTTCAGCTCCCTTTTTCCTTAGTAACATTGATTTTGATTTGTAAGTATTTCTCTATTTTATTTTTTCTTATGTCTATAATTAGCATAAAGCCAAAAAAGGCAGGCCAGCGCTTTGCCTTCTTCATCAACGCGTTCTCTAATATGGTTCTTTGGAACTCAGCAGCAATCTAACCTTGTGAATAAACAAGTAAATGAATATTAGATGCTCAATAAATATGTGTAAATTATGTGTCAATCTTAATTGAATTCCAAGGATATGGCTGCCAAAAAGGGAAGTAAAAAATATTTCTAGTGAAGAAAAAAAATAGAAAGTAGAAAATCCATTTTTTTTATTATGCAATAGTTTATTTCCAAAATGCCATTGATGGATTAAATTGTTTACTGCAGAAGGATATCTAATGGCTCCATTTTGATGTATCACAGTTTTACTATAAGAGTAGATTTATAACATCATATGTCAAATAATGTCTTGTGCCATGGGGATGTAATATTTATTTTTCAATATTTTTCTCAATTTTCTTTTCCAATTAAATGAAGGTAATCCAGAATAGCTTGGTAAACAAGAATTTCTATGATTCTGTAATTATTTGAGCAAGTAATTAGGCATATAGCATAAGATGTTTATATGTATATACTTATATATACTTATATCTACATAAAAATATGTGTGTATATATGTATGTATTTTATATATACTTAAAACATATAGAAATACATGTGTATATATACCCATGTATATAAATGTAAATATACACACAAACACAGATACATATATACATACATACATATACATAAAACAGTCATTACTAGTTCACTTAGTTAGATCTCTATAGCTATGATTTTTTTTTTTAAATAACCAAGCACTGTTTAATATTCCCAGGTGTGGGTCATAGAAAATGATACTTTTGCCTTTCCCCCCCCCACTTTTAGCAGTCACCCCATAAGAGAGAGACCAGGATCTGTAAACACAAACCAAGGAACTCACTGTAAAACAAATAGCTGGTTGCAACAACTCTGATTTAGGAGAAATAACTGACCTTTACTAGCATATGGTCTGCTTTGCCTGAGGAGATTTGATTTTTCAATGTGATCATCTTCTTGGGTAAATTTCCTTTTCAAAAACACTTTTTTTTTACTTGTGGGCTGTCAACTTCTACCTTGCTTTTCTTACCCTTGTTTTTCTTTCATTGCAAATTGAAAATATCCTACTCTAAGCACTTCACATTGGATCATTCTGCTCAATCTGATGGAGGCCAGACATGGCCCAAGAAGGATGATTTTTTTTTTTAAGATTTTATTTATTTATTTGACAGAGAGAGACACAGTGAGAGAGGGAACACAAACGGGGAGTGGGAGAGGGAGAAGCAGGCTTCCTGCGGAGCAGGGAGCCCCCGAAGGCAGACACTTAATGACTGAGCCACCCAGGCATCCCTGTATAGCTATGATTATAGCCACAGTGCATCCCACATCTTCATTATTTTCTTTTCTCTGTACCATGGTGCACAAATGGTATCAATAACTTTACTCAAATTCAGGAAGAAAATCAGAAAAAATAACTCAATAGAATTTCCTATCAACCTGTCTCTCCTCTAGGTGCAAATGACCAGCTTACCTTGCCAAGTGTTAGCTAACAGTTATCTTTATGGCATTGCATTTGAACCAATCCTTGAAAGCAAATATGTTCCTCATGACATAAGCTTTTTTTTTTTTTTGACTTATTTATTTATTTGAGAGAGCAAGACAGAGAATGTGCCGGGGGCAGGGGGGGTGGTGGGGAGGAGAGTGTGGTGTGTAGGAGCAGAGGGAGAGGGAGAGAGAGAATCTCCAACAGACTCCCTGCTGAGTGCTGAGCCCCACGCAGGACTGGATCTCACAACCTTGAGACCATGACCTGAGCGTTAATCAAGAGTCAGATGCTTAACTGACTGAGCCATTCAGATGCCCTCTCATGATGTAAGCTTTATGAATAATCATTCAGTGCTTTGAAATAATGTAATTGCTTGCCACCAATAGAATGTTTCTATTCTAGGTACTATTTTCTTTCTTTTATATTTGATACTGTGTGTTTCTCTTAGATTTTCCCTTAGCTGTTGGTCAGTGAGTAAAATTAGTCCATTTATTTTCTTTTTCTTTTTTTATTTTCTTTTTCTTTTTTAAAGATTTTATTTATTTATTTGACAGAGAGATAGAGAGAGCCAGAGAGCACAAGCAGGGGGGAATAGCAGAGGGAGAGGGAGAAGCAGACTCCCCACTGAGCAGGGAGCCCAAAGCAGGCTCGATCCCAGACTCCTGGGATCGTGACCTGAGCAGAAGGCAGGTGCTTAACTGACTGAGCCACTCAGGCACCCTATTTTCTTTTTAGCAAGTTAAGACCTCTTAATTACTTTAGCATAATAATATCTTACTTTAATAATTTCCTTTCTTTTTCCCTCAAGAAAGATGGTTTATAATCTAAAATCATACTTTAATAATTATATAATATTACGTATAGTAATTATACAAGCACATTCATCATATGTCGGCAGATACAACAGACACAATTATATAGTGTTTGCTAGACCATTAAAAATGGTTTAGGGGTACTCGGGTAGCTCAGTCTGTTAAGTGTCTGCCTTGTGAGCCCATCCCAGGGTTGTGGGATAGAGCCCCACATTGGGATCCCTGCTCAGCGGGGAGGAGTCTGCTTCTCCCTCTCCCTGTGCGCTCCCCCCACCCCGCGCTCGTGCTCTCTCTCTCTCTCTCTCTCTCAAGTAAATAAATAAAATCTTAAAAAATGGTTTATACTGATGGAAAGTCATCTTTGTTGTTATTATAATATCAAGTCCATAGAAATTCCAGAAGCATTCTGAGTTTCCAGAGAAGTTTAAAACTTCTTTAAAAAAAAAAAAAGATTTATTTTATTATTGTTCTTCTTGGAGTAGCTATTTATCATTGAAGGTAATTACCCCATTTTTCTTCTAACTTTTCATTATATATCCACTACTATTTTATATGTAATTTTTTTACATTTTTTTAAGATCTTATTTATTTGACACAGAGAGAGAGAAGGAGAGAGCAAGCACAAGCAGGGGGAGTGGCAGGCAGGGGAGAAGCAGGCTCCCTGCTGAGCAAGGAGCCTGTTGTGGGGCTTGAACCCAGGATCCTGGGATCACGACCTGAGCGGAAGGCAGCCGCTTAACCGACTGAGCCACCCAGGTGCCCTTATATGTAATTTTTAAAAGCATTTTATTATATTTAATCCTTTCAAAAGGCAAAACATTACCTAAAAATGTATTTTGGGATAAAGAGAATCCCAGCTGGTCCAAAAAAAAAAAAAAAAATCTTTTGGAATGAAGTTTTCAATTGGTTAGGCTTTCACTATCATATTCCATAGTCTATTCAATTTCTAAACAATAGACAAGTTGAATGGGAATGAATGAAATCATAATATTCTGATTTTCTATCCTGACAATTGATTGGTACATTTCCATAATCAAATCAGTTTTGTTACATGGTGCATACATACATTCTGTTAAATACACTTAGTATTTATTCAATTATGTAGATTTCATTTAATTCTAACAGAGTACTTTATATAGATTAAGTAGTTTATATAGATTTCATTTACTTCTAAACAAAAACCCTACCTGTAGGTGCTGCAATTACCCACACAATGAATTCACTTGGAAACTAAGACTTAAGGGTTAAAATGCATTTCCATTATCATTGTGGGGTGTGACTTACTCAGGTAGCCCAATTGTATAGCTCTCTCTTCAAGGAAGAGGAAAGGAACTGCTTGGCATCCTAGAAACTCTGCCCAGCTTATTCTCAGGGTGTATGTTTATCTCTTCTATTCTAGGATGTGCATACAAAATAATCCCCCATTAGTTCATAGTTTCATTTACTCAGTTTTCATTTCCCTTTTTCTGAAAAATTGATCCCAATTGTCTTGCAATTAGCTCCTCTACAGTTCTCACACTAGTTTGTACCTGGGATACAACTATAAATAAACAAAAAAAAAAAAAGAAAAGAAAACTCCATTATGAAGCTAATTATCTAGTCATTTCTCCCTTAAGGTTGTCCAGAATATAATTTCCTAGTTTTCATTATTGGTTTCTGGATCATTCCCTTTTGTTGTTGTTGTTGGTGGTGGTGTTGTTTTGGGAGGAGGGAGGGGCAGAGGTATGAGGAGGTCATGACAAGTATCTTGTTTTGGAAAATTTCTCCCACGATTAACAGTTATAAAACTGGACAGAATACCTGAAGTACCTCTTCTTATGTGTTGGACAACAGGCAGTAAAAGGCAGTTATCCTTGAGGGAAGGTAAACATAAGAGGTAAGCCCCACAATCACTTTTGTGTTTTCCTGATAGAACTTTCCAGACCACAGCACAGAGAAGCAAACATGCTAGGACAAATGGAGATAAATATGCAAAAAAATGAAGTTGGATTCTTATTTCACATGATATAAAAAAATTAACTCAAAATGGATCAAAGATCTAAATATAAGAGCTAAAACTATAAAACCCTTAGAAGAAAACATAGAAGTAAATCTTCATAACCTTGAATTTGGCAGAAGATTCATATGACATAAAAGCATGAGCAGCAAAAGGAAAAAATAGATACTTTTGACATCATCAAAATTAAAAACTTTGTGCTTCAAAGGACACCATCAATCAACAATTTTCAGTATGACTGTGAGAAAATAAGCACTGATTTAAAAGCCCTATTTACATATTTTCTTGCAATTTAAAGCATTCTAAATGAAATTGAAGACTATGATGAAGAAACAGTGAATATCATAGTAAAGTACCTATGGTAGGCAGAATTCTAAAATGGCCCCAAACGACCCTCCCCCTGGTATCCACATCTTTCTTAATCACTTTGTATAATCTCTCCCCCTTGGGTGCAGGTAAACCCAGCTTGGCTTCTAGCCAGTGGAATATGGTGATCAAGTAATTACTTCTTTGAGTGCATTACATTAATTAAACTCTTAGAAGTCTGAAAAGAGATTTCAAGTTAGCCTTAAAGAAGCAAACCGCCATGTTGGGGAGAGGGCTGTATGACATGAAGGGGGCAGCCTCTAGAAGCTGAGGGCCTCACTCTCCAATCGCAAGAAACTGAATACTACAAGCAACAGTGAGCTTGGAAGAGGACTGACCCTCAACTTCAGATGAAATCACAGCTCTGGACACCTGGGTTTCAACTGGCAAGACTGAGCAGAGGACACAGTTAACCCACACTTGAAGTCCTAACACAGAAAAGCATTAAGATAATAAATGGGGGGGGGCACCTGGGTGGCTCAGTCGTTAAGCGTCTGCCTTTGGCTCAGGTCATGATCAGGGTCCTGGGATCGAGCCCCGCATCGGGCTCCCTGCTCAGCGGGAAGCCTGCTTCTCCTTCTCCCACTCCCCCTGCTTGTATTCCCTCTCTCGCTGTCTCTCTCTCTGTCAAATAAATAAATAAAATCTTAAAAAAAAAAAAAGATAATAAATGGGTGTTGTTTCAAGCCTTGAAGTTTGTGGTTATTTGTTAGGCAGCAATAAAAAACTAAGACAATACCTCAAGGGAAACAACCTTTCCTGATAAAAGAAATTGGTCACATATTTTCTAGTAAATGTTCTTTGGGGATATTATTAACTATTTCTTTGAGTTCTTAATTTCCCAATTAAGTACTGGCATATGCATGTTTAAAATATCCAACTTTAAAATATAATCTTAGCTTCAGTATTATAATACTCTTTTTTTTTTAATCATCCATTGGGCTTTAAAATGCAGAGTTGTTCATAGTATGCACTTTAAATTTTTTCATTAACAACTTCTCAGTGTGCAGCTTAATACTTCAGCTTGCTGTTTTCAAATATTAACTTAATGGCTAAATTAAAATTATTTGTCTAAGAATGAGTTAAATTACCAAGTCATTGTATTTACAAACCCAAACATAAGGGCACCTTAAACAAAACTCTGAGAAAGTATTTCCTAGTGGGAATTTATGCTTCTCTGTACTACCACATACTCAGAAGAATGGGGAGAGCGAAAGAAAGGAGGAGAACAAAGGAAAGGGGAAGGAATTAAGAAAGGGAGGGAAGGAGACAGGATAGCAATGACATGCATATCTTTATAATCCTATAGAGCCAAATGTAGAGATGGGCACAGAATAGCTTGTCAATAAATATGTGTTGCATGATATTTAAAAATAAACAAATGTTCAGTTAGCATTCAGAGAAGGAAAGTCCTGGAATAGGTCTGTGGTCTTAATTATAATACAATCAAATGGCTGAAGATAATTTTCAGTTGGAGAAAGAAAGATAAAGTTTTCACAAAAATTTTTGTAGTTGTCTGATAGAGTGTGTCTGTGAACATGTGTGTGCATGCTCTAGATGAACAGTCTTTGGGGAAAAGATGCCAAGATCTATACATAATGTTTAAATAGATAAAAGTGGTAAAAGTTTTATTTCACTCTACCTCTTTTACTTTTTAAAGTACAAAATATGTTTTGTTCATTTATTTTGCACACATTACTGAGTCATGTTCACATGTTAAGTGTCATCTTATTTTATTCAGTGATAGTTTTCACTTGACCTGTATCATCACTTGAACCTTAGTGCTTACTATAATGCTAATTGCACTTCTTTTGAGATCTAAATATCTCCATCTTGTTCAGATTTGACCATCTTTGTATCATTAACAAATCTCCAATTTTTCTGAATCATATCAGCTTCAGGGTCATGAATCCTTGGTATCTAAAACACGCAATAACTTTGTAAGAGAAAATAGATAAAATTTAAACAGATTTTGAATCATCTATTACTAAAGTTAAATGATTTTCATCACTCTTGGAAACCAGTGACCTAGATAGAATGTAAAACTTTCTTTCCTTTGAAGGATGTCAGAGAATGGTTAAAAGAACATCATGAAAAAACTAAAAATAATTTGAAGGTGAAAGAGACTGGCTTTTTCAAATAGAAATAGCATGGCCATTTAATTTTAAAAAACTGTTCAATTTATGAAAAACATGTCAGTATGAGAAATCATTTTGTTAATTTGCAAATGTTTTTGAATGTTACAAAATGCTTTTGATATAACTGAGATTTGGTTTCTAAAAAAATCTCCTATGTCTGAGTCATTGATTTAATTTGTTGAGTTCTTTTAATACTAAGAGACACAAAGATCTATGGGAACTCACTAGAAATTGGACAAAGGAACCATATTTGAAGTAAGTGTTATTTTCTTTGTAGAATTAAAAGATGAAGGAAATTGATTACAAAATATCTTTGCATATCTTCAACCAACAGGTAGAGTAAAACAAAACTTGCCAAAAAGCAAGTAGATAAGTATGTATCATATTCCTGGTACCCAAATTCCTTTCAAATTGGAAATTCTCAGGAAGTGAAAGGACTTGTGTCAGTGCTCAGGAAACTGAAAACCACTAAGCCACATTTAAGTTCACATTTAAAAAAAGGCACAATGTGTATAAATATACATATTAGGAAATAACATTGCTGATGATGCCTACTCCTATCAAAAACCTCATTATAAGGGAAAAAAAAGAATAATGGACAGCTGTCTGTGATTTATCATTGCCTAGAAAAATTCACTTTTTTGTTCCAATAGGAGCACAACAAAACCCCTGCATGTATTAAATTGTGTGATTCCTAGTTGACCAGCTGTCCCAACTGCAAGTAGACATGGCTACTTGCTCTTTTTATCATCCAGCATGACTTGTGCAAATACCTGTTACAGATCCATCCACACAATATTTGCAACTTTAGGTTTATAGATCTCTTTTATATGTCCGTAATATCTGTGAAAGTTGGGGTCATTTCTTATTCCTTTTGGGATATTTTTATAATGCCTGGCACACAGTAGGTACCAACAAAAAATTGAATGAATATTAGCCACTTTCAAGACTAAACCCAGCATTATGACACTCTGTATAGTATCCTATCTTTAAAATATGGTTAAGGGCAAACTACATAAGGAGGGAAGTTTTTTCTCAGATTTGCTTACCATTACCAACATTTCACACATTATTTCTCTTCCATAATTGTTTTTCTCACTATTTATCAACAAAGAGCCCATAACTTGAGCCACAGTAAAGATTTAGAGAACTAAAAAAGGTCATTTGCTTTATCTGTCATGTGGAGTCTCATAGGCCTTTCATTCATGAAGCAAGTTTCATAGACTATTATCCAAAGTCATATCCAGGGTAAGTATCATTCCATATTGCCAGCATCAACACTGACCAAGTCAAAATAACACTACTTATGTATTAACCAATATATATGTGATGAGAACCACTATAAACTACTTTAAAATTTTAATAGCTGTAGTAACACATTAAAAAAAAACAGGTGGCATAGTTACAATATTTTAATTACCTAATATACAGTATTTGAACATACAATTGCTTTTAAGAAAGTAGTAGTGAGATACTAGAAATGACATGTTCTTGCACTGCAATATAATATTTTATGGAATGTGGTGGTTAAAGTGAGATATGGTTCTTTTTTTTTTTTAGATTTTATTTATTTATTTGAGAGAGAGAGAATGAAAGAGAGCACATGAGAGGGGGGAGGGTCAGAGGGAGAAGCAGACTCCCTGCTGAGCAGGGAGCGCGATGCGGGACTCGATCCCGGGACTCCAGGATCATGACCTGAGCCGAAGGCAGTTGCTTAACCAACTGAGCCACCCAGGCACCCCGTGAGATATGGTTCTAACAAAACGATAGAGCTATGTTTAACAGAAAAAAAATGTGCATTGCTTCAATATTTATTAAAAGTAAAAAAATGCTTTTAATATAGTTCCTTAGTTGTATTCCACATGTGGCTGGTGATTATCATATTAGACAGTGAAGAACTAGAATATTCTATGAATACTAATACATTTATCCTATGGCAGCTTTGATATTTCCCATTCAAGCTGCCTTAAACAACAACAGTGATTCAAATTCATGAAGCTGTCTCTATCGGTATGTTCCATTCTTAGGAAAAGACATATTTGCCTCTTTACTGTTCCATGCATCTAAACTTCAAGTTTCTCACTCATCCAAGTGATAAAAGACAAAATCTTTTACCAGTCAGATTTTGTCAAAACAGCAAAGATCATCTTTGGATACCAGGGCATTAGAATTACAGGGAGAAGGGGCGCCTGGGTGGCTCAGTCAGTTAAGCGGCTGCCTTCGGCTCAGGTCATGATCCCAGGGTCCTGGGATCGAGCCCCACATCAGGCTCCCTGCTCCGCGGGAAGCCTTCTTCTCCCTCTGCCACTCGCCCTGCTTGTGTTCCCTCTCTCGCTGTGTCTCTCTCTGTCAAATAAATAAAATCTTTAAAAATAAAAATAAAAAAATAAAAAAAAAAGAATTACAGGGAAAGGGGTGCCTGGGTGGCTCAGTAGTTAAGCGTCTGCCTTCGGCTCAGGTCATGATCCCAGGGTCCTGGGATCGAGCCCCGCATCGGGCTCCCTGCTCGGCAGGAAGCCTGCTTCTCCCTCTCCCACTTCCCCTGCTTGTGTTCCCTCTCTCTCGCTGTGTCTCTCTCTGTCAAATAAATAAAATCTTAAAAAAAAAAAAAAGAATTAAAGGGAAAAAAATCTTAACTTTTTGTCCTTGAAAATTAACAATCTACTAAACTAAGAGAAAGCTTTATAATTATAACACAGAAGAAGTGTGTCACAATTAGTAGCTCCTAGAACTTAGGGTCTTTGTCCTGGAGTCCTGGGCCAAAGTTGTCTATATCTGCTAAATCTGCTGCTTTGATGGGAGATTTTTGAAAGCTTCCTCATGCCTCAACCCATCTGGTTTGGAAAAATCATGTGAGATTTTCAACTTTAGATGCCGAAGGAGTGAAAACATTCTGTCATGGGAATGTATATTTTTTTGAATTGGGAAACATGATCCAGATATCTTTGCCTTGTAACTTTGTGACTGTATCAGCAGTTAATAGTATCTAATGTGGTTTGACCAGGTTCAAGAATAGTTTCATATTGGCGTTGCTTCAAGGAAAACAGGGTTCTGGACTGGAATGCAGGAATTCCTGTAATTTCTCCTTCGGAAAAGCCGCCTGTGCCTGCTGGGCTGTAAACTTGGATACACTGCATCAATCAGTTATGGGAGGTGTAATTCCAAATCCTACAGGATGACCTGTAATTTGTTCATAATATGATAAGTTGTGATGGTTTCTAGTGGATGAAAATAGGATAGCTTTTAAAAGCTGTAACTAGTACTTTGGCTATTGCTTTATAATTCGGATAATTTTACAAGATACATTCTTAAGGTAACATCTTTTTCTTTTGATTTTCATTGATAACTGGGGAAGATAAGGATAATATTCTTATTTACTATGTATTTATATTTACAATGTATTTATTGTGTAAGTATAATAGAAAGAGAGAGAGATACCTCATCAGAGAATGCTGAGAAGAACAACCTAAATATGTCACAAATGGTTTATTTAGACAATTGTCATGTTATTTACTAATATTTCGATAATGTAGATCTCAAAACTGGAGTTGGTATTTGGATATATTTGTATTACCTAATCTCTATGTTCTGGATGGACAGGCCATCAAATGTCTTCATAAGCTCAGAAATTGATAATGAGTTGTCATATCTAAGATATTTTAGTGCTTCAGCATAAACAACTGAAAGATAGTAAGGGAGAATAATATTAATGAGTTATATTTTGTGAAAGAGTAGAATTACAAGTAAGTATGCAGCAGATAAATCTCAAATATATGTACCATCATTACAATCTGAGTATGTTTTCTGCATATTTTTAGTGGGAGTTAAATTAGAGATTACACTTAAGTGAGTGATTCTATTTAAATTTCTATTTAATTTTTATTTAACTGATGGAAGCTGTCTTCTTTAAAACAAAAGCAGGACTGAAAAGACACTATTCTTTTCATTATATGCAGGAACAGAAACATATTCAATTAATATTTGGATACATTCATATAATTTTGTGACTACTACTTGCCTGTAACCATTTTCTCTCTTTGAGATATTCATAGTATATTTAAACATAGCTCTCTTCTTTAATATATTTTACATTTTAAAAAATCTGTGAACAAAATACAATTAAATTCAAAGCCAAGATTCACCCTATGGAGATGTATACTTCTTAATAAAGATTATGAAAATGTTGTAATTATTGCTGGTATTCTTTGTTTTCCTTCTGTTTCATTTTTTTAGAAATAAAGTACAGAACTACATTTAATATTTTAGAGAAGAAGTCTAGGCACAATATATTTATAATCTTATCCATCCATATCCAAATCCTCTGCTTAATTTCATCTTTCATCTAACTTGCAAAATTTCTGTTACCTTTATATACCTAATTCTCAAAATGCGCTCAGGAAAAAAGTGACAATATCTTGAATTCTATTCTATTAATAATAAACTAGCTTATGTTGATATAAATTTTCATTAAAGTTTCTTTTATTTGGTAATCATGACAACTTTGTGAGAGATAATCACAGCATAAAACTGAGCTTGACAGAATGACACAATTTTCCCAAGTTCCAAATCTGTAAGGCCCAAAGTATGAACTTAGATTTCCTGATTCAATCTATCCCTCATTTCATTTTAACGTGTAGAAATATCCAGGTGGAATGATCAGAGGGCAGAATTGAGACAAGTGTGTCTAATGATCTCACAGTCTTATTCACAATAATGCCAAAGCAGTTTTGAGTATTTTTGGTCTCCTTCTCTGTAAGTCTGCACTCACTGTGATTTTCAAGGGATATCATAATAAAATGCAAATTAAATGTTTGTCCAAGGAAAAGGCAGTACCACAAATTAATGTCAACTAGATGAAGTTATTGTGGTTTTTATTTTTAGTTTATAAACTAGTTTCCAACAAGGGAGCATGTGGAAGTAAGAGGACAGTTATTACATACTAGGGTAAAAGTATAATACTAAATAGATTCAGAGGGATGTCTCTAGTTGGCAGATCTGTTTGCTGAAATACTCAGATCTGGTCCAGGGTATCACTGAGTACACTTGGGATGCTTGTTCTGCAGTTTCTCCACTTAGTTGAAGCCTTTGCTAACTTTAACAGGAAAATCACTTTAAACCCCTCCCTTCCCAATCAAACCACAATAGCACTTTGTATATATCTTTATTTTAATCTGTTAGCCTATAGGGAAGCTCACCTTTCTCTCTTTCTCCCAGTCCTCCCTTGTTTTACCTCCAAATAGGAGTATGTTTCTCAGATACTCAAGTACTATGAGCTGTTGTTCATGTGAGTTTTAGCCTCATAGGAGACTTGTTTTTCCTAGAAACCTAGAACAATGAGAAGGCTTGGAAAGATCCAGCATTACTCTTGTCTGCCTGTTGAGATCCTTCCTTCCATGCCATCTCAGAAGTGAGCAGCACTGAGACTGATCCTCCTTCTTCAAGGCTCTGGTGTCTATGGCAAAAGCCAAAGACCAGTTCTGTGCAAGGCAAGGAGCAAAACATTTGCTGGCTCTATTCTTGCAGTTGCACTTTCTTTAGGGATTGTAAGCTCTTCTTGAACAAATCTTTTCTCACCAACATGCTGGTGAAATATGAAGAGCTAAAATCCGGGTGTATAGGGGCACCTGGGTGGCTCAGCTGGTTAAGTGT
This sequence comes from Neomonachus schauinslandi, assembly GCF_002201575.2. Taxonomy (NCBI): domain Eukaryota; kingdom Metazoa; phylum Chordata; class Mammalia; order Carnivora; family Phocidae; genus Neomonachus; species Neomonachus schauinslandi. Next base: position 74,619,542 of record NC_058414.1, on the reverse strand, counting down.
CTGCCTTTGGCTCAGGTCATGATACCAGAGTCCCAGGATCAAGCCTCATCAGGCTCCTTGCTCAGTGGGAAGTCTGCTTCTCCCTCTGCCCCTCCCCCCTGCTCATGCGCTCTCTCTCTCAAATAAATAAATAAAATCTTAAAAATAATATAAAAATAAAATCCAGGTGTATACTTGGGAAGAAATGGCAAAACAAAACATCTTGCCTGTTTTGATTCTCAGTTCACTGTCCTCAAAAAGAGAAGTTTCTCTGTGGTCCAGTCATGCCTGGTCTAAATAGAGGTTGTAGGCCAAAGCCTCAAGTAGAAATAGTCTGGTTTTCTATTAACCATATCCTTTGTCCATATAGTTTCTTTGAGGCCCTAAATAAGTAATAAATGGCTTATTGAGGATAATATTCAGTGATTCAAAAATCTGAGTTCTGGCTCTTATCTTTTGATGTCTTAACACTCCCATATCTTGTATTTGTCATATAATGGTCATTTTTCACAAGTTTGTCTTCTCCATTAAAGTAAACTCCTTGAAGTCATGGACCACTTTTTATTCACATTCTCTTCCCATGTTACCTTACCACCTAGCAGCTATTTGATGATTGCTGAATAAAAAGGTGAAAAGAATGACAAAAGTACTACAGGGCAGGCCACTCAGACAACCTAGAGAACATTTGACAGAATTAAGAAACTACCACTTGAATGTTCAACTCACATAAAAACAATTGTGGAAATCACGTGGTTTGTAAGGTATGACATAACAGGGTTAGTATCAGTTTCTTCCTACTTTTATACTACATGAAAACATTTCACATAAAACAATTAACTAACTGAAGATTGTATGTAAATGTGTGAAAATGAAGTAAATTCCTTATCAGTCTCTGAACATTTCCTATCCAACTACATCAGTTTAAGTTATGGACACAATTTATGGATTATTTTTCAGAAATAACCAGGAAGAATAGATCTATATGTAACATTTTAGTTTTTAGTTATAAGTCACAGGGGTACCAGAAATTGATGCTTCTTTTGTCTTTCTCTAATATTGAAAGGTACATTCAAGCTTTGTTCCAAGCAAAATGAAATTTAGGAGATAAAGTGAATATTAAGAAAAGTGGTCCTAATTTATTGTGACTTTATCTAGTGGCTTATAAAAGAGGAATGATGAAGGGCTTTCTAAAAATGCAAACTTGAATGATTTCTCTCATTGTTACTTCACTTTTTTTCTTTTGGTTATATTGATTGTTTATGTTTGTGCATGGCAGTTTTAATTCATTTAATGAAAATAATACTTATCTCTGGGACATCAGCTTCTGTTTAGCGTCATGATATGAACAAAGAATATGAACTTGGCATAAATAGAAGTGAGGACTGCAGTTTGCCCAGAAACAAAACAATGCTTTGCCAACCTGAAAAGCAAAGCAGTTATTTCAAGCTTTAGGGGGAAAACAGACTTAACTGTCCTAGTATTCATTAACCTAATTTGTATTCAATAACAAATGTCTTATTTTTTTTTGTATTCAGTGAAAGAAAGTGTTTGCATTGATATTTTAAAACATAGTCTGATTTTCCTTTCATTTGTTATGGCCCTTCAGCTGTAAGAGAATCAATAAACAATGAGACATAATATTAAAGTTTCAGATTATGTTTAAAATGATTATTCAGCTGGCCTAGATCTGTAAATCTAGGTGGTAATTTTGAAAAAATTGTGTTGTGATGTTTCCAGCCTGATAGGTTGTTTTCTCTCTGTCTGATTCAGTTAATAAGTGTTATTTCATGATTGGTTTTTTCGCTCTGGAAGTTCTTGAGTTGACTCATGTTACTAAACCCTGACTCAATTAGACATTGTTATATTGGATTGGTTCTAAAATGACTTGTTGCAGTTTGGAAGAGTGGGTGGGACTGTGAGTTTGTTATCATATTAATTTAATCTTACACCTTGACATTTAACTCCAAATAGCAATATTAATCATGCCTGAAAATAGCAGTGGTAGTTTAATTATTTCAATAAAAGATACTTTAGGACAAGAGAGATTGCACTGCTAATCTACAAGGTCTACTTTGTATTTTTCTTTAAAGACCTGACCTTCTATATGGGCATTCACTATTTTCTCCTACTTCTTGTTTCTCATTTAGATTTCTAATCTATTTGTGGAAGCTTTTTTATTAGCAACTACCATCTAAGATCGATATACGAATTTTGAAATTATTTCCAATATTCTCCAAATCTTGGCCTTCATAAAATACATAATAGCTGAACGCTGTATTATCATTATCTATTATATCATTTAATGAGGATAAATGGGGTAAAAAAATAAATACCTGCCTTATAATAGACATTATTTATTGAACATTAACTCCTATTATGTCTCTTGTTCTAAGGAGCTTTCAAGGAAAACCAGATGCATTAATACTAGGCACAAGAATGGTTTCTTTAGGTTAAGAGGCTCAAGCTTCAGTTCTTTCAATATGTAACATTCCATGAAAGCATGAATAGAACTATGTCCTGAATATACTGTTGGTGTTTCTTATCAGGTTTAGGGTCATAAACAAAAGAAGGAGAAAAAAGAAGAAGGGGAGAAAGAGGCAGAGGAGGTGGGGGGAGAAGGAAGAAGGAAAATGAACAGAGATCAGATGACAACAAAAGCTCAACCATCCATCACTTCTATGTAGTGTGTGTGTGTGTGTGAGTGTGTGTGTGTGTGTGTGTCTGGTGAGCATGTATACAAACTCATGTCTCAGTTTGTATACGCAAGAGATATAGTTGGGTATAATGGGGAGATTACAAATAAGAGATAAATATTCTGCCATTCATTTCAGATATCACACTTGCGAGAATACTATTTCTGTCTGACTTAGGTGCATGATTCTGACAACTATTTGAAAAAAAATGTTGAGACTACAAGCTAGGGTTGAAAAAGGGAGTTTAGGATCTGTTCCTGCAATATAAACCTAGGTATGCCTAGCTGTCCTTATCGTCACCTACTATATTTCTATTTAGATACAGCAGACTTAACAGCAGTGTGTGTAATGTTGAAATGTATCTGAATACATTTTATGAGGCTTAAATGTTGGGACACTAATTAATTATATATCATTATATATAATTCTTTGCTACCTTGAACTCAGCACTGCTAAAGTTTCATAACTTAATCTCTTTTAGTCTAGAAATATTATCTTGAAAATATACATACATGTTTTTGATACTTTTTTTTCTAACCTAAATACTGTATTACAAAAGATTTTGTTTTAAAAAAGAAAATATACTTAACCCTGGAAATGATCTGTAGTTAAAAATTCAAAGCTTATCACAAAATTATTTATATTGGCACTCATCTGTTCTCACATTTTATAACCAGTTTCTTAAGAAGATTTAGAGAACTTTGAAGCATCTGAGATTTCAGAAGTTTCTGCAGTTAGTTTTTAATTTTTTTAAAAATTAAACATGGTTTCTGCAGAGGAAATTAATCACTAACCTGGATTTTTTTAAAATTATTCTTCTAGGGCGCCTGGGTGGCTCAGTTGGTTAAGCGACTGCCTTCGGCTCAGGTCATGATCCTGGAGTCCTGGGATCGAGTCCCACATCGGGCTCCCTGCTCAGCAGGGAGTCTGCTTCTCCCCCTGACCCTCCCCACTCTCATGCTCTCTCTCTCTCATTCTCTCTCTCAAATAAATAAATAAAATCTTTAAAAAAAATTATTCTTCTATATCATATGAATTTTACTTTGAATAGGCTCAATCCTGTTTTCAAGAGCTTGTTTCAGGTATTTCTATCTTTTAGAAAATGAATCTTTTATGTTTTAAAATTAATATGCATATCCTAGAAACTAGAGTACTTTATTTACCTATGGTATACCAATTGTGCTTACATATAATGCACTTATATATACTACTAATATAAACCCACACATCTTGCTCACACTACCAAAAAGGTAAAAGATGGGAATAAACTGGACAATGGGATAAAATACTCAGAAACATTAATGAAATGTATTAATAAAATATAAAGTCAGAAGGGCTTAGGAATAGTGAAAGAGTCCTTGAATATGGAGATAAAGCCCATGTAAATGTGTTGGAGGATAGTTCTGTGGACCTGGAAGACTCAAACTGAGCCTGGGCTATTCTGTTACACACTTCTCTTCCTTCTCAGTAAGGCTTCCCATTGATCTCCCTCTTTGGTCAGGAACCTAGTTGTAGCCTATTTCCAGTAATGTTCTCTTTGCTTTCAAGATCCTCTCCTCCAAGAATAAAAAGAAACAAAGAAAGCATATGCCTGTTTGTAACAGATTTTCTAAATATATAACCAATTCAATATATCTTTCAGATCAAACCACAGTAGGAAAAAAAAAGAAAATAATATGTTTTTGTCTTTTTTCTACTTATCACAAGATTAGCCTGAGTCTCTTATTTCTTGCTCAGTTTCAGTGCTTGGTATAGGACAGAAAGCTTGAACTTTTAGCCATGAGCTAAGTTCTAATTCTAGAATTTTGAGTTACTCTTTTGATGAGCACTTGATTTCTTCAAGCTTTAGTATTTTCATATTGAAAACAGGGAGAGTAAGGTTTCCTTATGACATGATGTTAGAATTTAGTATGTGGCTGTATGCAAAATACTTGGAATATATTTGATCTTTGTAGCGGGTTAAATTGTGTCCCCAAAAGCTATATTCATGTCTTAACTCCCAGTACTGGTAAATGTGACCATATATGCAAATAGAATGTTTGCCAATGTATAAAGTTAAAGATCTTACGATGAAATCATTCTGGATTTAAGGTGAAACCTAAATCCAATGACAGACACACTTATAAGAGAAAATAGAGGAAATTATGACACATCAGGGAAGAACACCACATAAAGACAGAAGCATAGATTGGAATTATGAAGCCCAAACCAAGGAATGCCAAGGGTTTCTGGTGGCCAGCAAAAATTAGAAGAGAGGCATGGAAGGGATGCTTCCTCAGAGCCTCCAGAGGATATCAACACTGTCAACATCTTGACTGTGGACTCATGGCCTCCACAACTGTGAGAGAATAAATTTCTGTTGTTTATGCTGTCCAGTTTGTGATTATTTGTTAAAACAGCCCTAGGAAACTAATGCAGTCTTCAAAATTGATTCTCCCTAATTCTCTTGTTTTTCTATGAACTTGTATGTTTTCAAGGGTAATACCTAGTCAGTGTACAGCAATGTGGCCATATCAGTTAAATGTGGCTGGCATTGATTGGTTTAATGCTCAACCGTGATAAGATTTGGTCTGTGTCATAACTGTAATCACATACTTAGAATATCACCTCTCTGTATTTATTTGATTGATTCATCCATCACACCAAAAATATCCATGGATGGTGTGCATCCTGGTGAATTTAGAAGACGGGGGGCGGGCAGGGGATGCAACAAATTGTGGAAGGCATAGGATGGATGGGGTCTAGCCAAGGTTATATTTTGCCTGGTAAGACAGGACATACTATAAGTCTTCAGGTAAGAACAGGGAATATTTAATCATCAATTGCTTTTAGAGTAGAAATTCATGTAAGCTTAAGATACCATCTACCTGGGGTGCCTGGGTGGCTCAGTCATTAAGCATCTGCCTTCGGCTCAGGTCGTGATCCCAAGGTCCTGGGTTCGAGCCCCACATTGGGTTCCCTGCTCAGCGGGAAGCCTACTTCTCCCTTCCCACTCCCCCTGCTTGTGTTCCTTTTCTCACTTTGTCTCTCTCTGTCAAATAAATAAATAAAATCTTAAAAAAAAAAGATACCATCTACCTGAAAACAAAAAGTATTAAGCATGCCAAAGGCAGGTACATCAGCAAGAACGTCTCTTAAGGTTTTATCCAAGACTAAAATTCTGTGACCTTTTAGCTAGACCCCAACGACTCTAAGGCAGCTTCATACTACACGCATTAATTAGCTTGGCAGGCTCAGATAGTGTTCTAGGTATTTATGGGAAGTGAAAGGTAAATAAGATATTTTATGTTCTTAAGAATTTTAAAATCTAATTAGAAAGGTGAAACATATACACCTGAAAATGTAACAATAAGCAGTAGCAAATTATAAATGTCATCCAAGAGGCAATGACAGAAATCAATTCCTGATTTCATTGTTCATTATGAATATAGACTAAGAGCTTGCTAAAGGCTATAGATACCAAAGTATACTCATATTATGCATAGGACATTTCCTTTGCAGGTATGTATATTACCTAAACATTCTCCCCAAACATATAACTTAGGAAAATCAGGTAAGAGCTCTTGATAGTGAAGTTTTATCTCTAGCTGGATAGTATTTATTAGTTAAAAAAAAAAGGAAACTGAAATTTTCTAGTTTTGAAAAGTACAATTTTTTCCCCTAATGAAATCTGTTTATTTATTGACTATTCCTGCTACAGGAATTAAAGATATAACTTTGTATTTAAAATCTTTCTTTTGCTTTTTACTTTTTTCAAATATAAGGTTTTAAGATAAAAAGTTAATGTATAGAAGAAATAGACATGTTTGCCTATTTTTCTTTTATTGTCTTCCTTTTTGCTTCTCTCTAAGAACTAATTACCTAAACTATGATTATTTAAACATATTCTTGCTTTGTAAAGTAAAAGGAAACAAAATTGATGTTTTTAAAAGGATGTAGCTATTATCCACCTTGGAAAAAAAAGTGGGAGCCCTTGGGAGCAAAGGGAAAATTAGCAATTGTCTTACTCAGCTGCTATAACAAATCACCTTAGTCTGGGTGGCTTATAAACAACAGAAATTTATATCTCACAGCTCTGGAGGCTGAAGTCTGAGATCAGGGTGCCAGCATGGTCTGGTTCTCATGAAAGCCTGCTTCCTGGTTCCTAGAAGGCTGTTTTCTTGTTGTACCCTTACATGGCAGAGAGTGAAACGAAGCAAGCTCTTTCTTGACTCTTATACAGACACTAATCCCATTCATGAGGGCTCTACTCTCATGACCTCATCCAATCCCAATTACCTCCCAAAGGCCCACCTCCTAATACTAATACCATCAAATTGGTAGTTTCCAACATATGAATTTAGGGGGGTGCCAACATTCAGCCCATAATAGCAATACTCTGTGAAATAATTTTTTAAAGAAATATTTATTATTTAGCAGAAAATTCTCTGAATGTAGACAATTTTTGTATTTGATTATTTTATGCCATACAAAAATAATTGAGAAGTTATGTTCTCAGTTATTTTTTAAAACTAGTAATTATGCTCCAAGTAATATGTGCTTCTAATCTTTGTAAAACAGATAAATATTAGAAATTTGTAATAATCTACTCAGTAAATTCCTATTTAAATTCATGTGGAAAGGAAAAAATGCATAGCAAAAAAATAAGAAAAATAGCCCTGTACTCTGTTGTGGTCCTAGTTAGGTCTAAGTCCAATTTTTCAGTTCCTTCCATATAAGGCCAATTTAATTTGACAAAATTAATTTTTTGGTTCCTTAAGTAAGAGCCTTTTTATTGGGCACATTAATTATAATGCAAAAATGATATAAATATCTCTTTAATTCCATTTACTCCAAAAGTACTGAGGTGCTGTGCACTTCATTGATGAAGCCTGCTAGAGTATGGATTCTTTTTCATGTAAAACAGCATCTTTTATGGACCAACATTCTGAAACAGATTCTAGACATACAATTTTCTGTGTTACCTAACAGTTATTCATCCACTGGTAATATTCAAGAGCAGGATTTCTCTCAGATGGTGAGAAACTGTGAAAAACAAACAAACAAAAGAAAACACTACTTCAAGTTGCCCCTTACGACCCAGAGACTCAAGATTTTCACCTTTCCATAGAGTTGGGGAAGGGAAGAGTCTGATGTTCCAGCTATACCAATGCTATCCTTTATTAATTATCTTTATTTATTTTCCTGAAGCTTCCCCTTATCTTCTGACTCTGTTCAGACCAGTGGTTCTCAGCCATTAACAACATAGTAGAATACCTCTGGAGCTTCTAAACTTCCTAAGATCCAGGCTCTATGCCAAGCCAATGAAAGCATCTTGGGAGTGAGATCCAGACATCAGTTAGCTTTTAAAACTTACAGTTTTTCCATTGTGCAGCTTGATTATTTTCCCTACTCTTTGAAAGTAGAGTCTCACCAGACTTTGCAGAGTATATTCACATAAGGCTTTTATTTACACACAAAGGATTGGATGCAACAAGAAAAGGACAATGCAGGCAGGCAATGGAATTCCTAGAGACATTCCACAATGTGACCTACCCAGGGCCATTTCTTTTTTCTTTTTTTTTTTTTAGATTTTATTTATTTGTCAGAGAGAGAGCAAGCACACAAGCAGGGAGAGCAGCAGGCAGAGGGAGAAGCAGGCTCCCCACTGAGCAAGGAGCCCAGTGCAGGGCTGGATCCCAGCACCCTGGGATCATGACCTGAGCCAAAGGCAGACACTTAACCAACTGAGCCACCCAGGTGTCGCACAACCACGACCACACTGCCTCTCTGACTTGAACCCATCAAATTCCTTGTGAGGAATCTTGCCTTTGGGAGAATTCCTGTAAAGCCCTTTAAAGAATCAAGCAAGGGTTATCAAATTCCCTGGCATCCAGGAGAGTTTCAGATCTTAAGGAGCATATAATAAATTCTATTGCATTTATTTTAGCCAGGAATAAAAAATCAGTAACCCAAGCTTCACCAGAGATAAAGCTAGAGCTACCTTGGTCAAGCCATAAACCAACTCCATGTTCACAGCAGCAAAGACTGAACCTGCTGATCTTGGGTTTGCTAGATGTGATTCCCTTTGCTTTTTTACCAAAGGATATCATACCATTTGCTTTTTATCTTACAGAAATTCCCCCAAATTTGAATTCCTTGGAATGCATCCATTTTTTATTTTCTAGTACTCTCATGACTTTCTTTTTTCTTGCATTTTATTAACATATTTTACATCCAATGGAATTTTAGTTTGACTAGAAATGAATACCTATGCCCAAACTCTGAAATAGAACCAGAATTACTCCTTTAATATTGGTTTATTCACACTTACTACTTTAATCATTCTTTTATTGCAAATCATGACTGCTGATCATCATGAAATTATATCTACATCAGTCAGTTGATTCAAAAGTGCAACATTTAGTAAACCAGTAAGGTATGAAATATCTAACTGCATAAAAACAATCTGGCATGTTTGTGATAAGTGTTTTATGTTTTGACTTATCTAATTGTTTTTTAATTCAGTTTGTATAATGTTCTTCTGAAGAAATACATTTCACTCTGCTTGAAAGCTTTAAATCCAATCTAATTACTTTACTGTTGTTTAGCTTCAAATTCAAGACATTGAACAGGTTTTTTGATACTAATTACTCTTAATATCAACAATTCAGTACATATGAAAGGGTCTGGGTCTAATTTTCTTCTTTTGTCATCATTTAATGTAGTATGTTTGGAAACACAGGGGCTATAATCTAGTAGCAATAATCTTTGCCCCTTTGGAAATCCTAAGTATGAAATAATATATAACCTATTTCTTCCTTTTAACCACAATTTTTTATCATCCTATAGATTAAATTCTACAGTCTCTGACACAAAATGTCTCTTTGGTAATACATTTTAAGACATTTTTCCAGTGTATTTATCTTCTCAAAAAGCCATTCAGTTAAGGTCATTAAACATATCATCTCCTTACCACCAAGGTTATTTTCTTTTTTTTTTTAAGATATTATTTATTTCTTTATTTGAGAGAGAGAGAGAGCAAGTGGGGGGAGGAGCAGAGGGAGGGGGACAAGAAGACTTTGGCCTGAGTGTGGAGCCCGATGCAGGGCTTGACACAGGGCTGGATCCCACAACCCCCTGATCATGACCCAAGCTGAAATCAAGAGTCAGATGCTCAACCAACTGAGCCACCCAGGCGCCCCTAAGGTTATTCTCTTATCAATGACCTATAGAGATATGACCTTATAGGGGAAAGTTGGAGATATCATATGGTTGTAAAACTTCTTGTTGAATTACGTGGTTCACCAATTGTGTATTTAGTTAATGCAATTTTTATGTTCTGAATGCTTCATTGAATTAGGAGAGTATTAGAGAAAAAGTACTAACTACTAATATTTTGTAATTGGCCAAAAATGTAATGACCTAGTTATCACAATCCGTATTTGTTATCATGTTTAATAGGGGAAAAAATTGCTATGTAATGCTTACAGAGAAAATATCTCCTATGAGTCAATTTTACAGAGATTTTTGAAGAGGTAATAGCCTGAAAGGTTAAACATTTTAGCAGCTTTGTTCTGGTGCCAATTCTGAGTAGAATGAAAGCACAAGCCATTTTCAAACCTATGAATCATCCTTTTATACTATTGGCTTTAAAATTCAAAATTTGAAACAATTCATTAGTTTAATAATACTGTAAACTTCTCTTCAAGTTTTCAAACATTAATTTTTCTCAGCTGATTTTTCTACACATTTTTTTGAGACAAATAATCAAGTCATTTTACTGCTTTGGTAGTTTAATTTCTGTCATTGGTGCTAAGATTAATTTTATATTTATCTTTCTTTTTTTTTTTTATTAAAGATTTTTATTTATTTATTTGAGAGAGAGAGAATGAGAGAGAGCACATGAGAGTGGGGAGGGTCAGAGGGAGAAGCAGACTCCCTGCCGAGCAGGGAGCCTGATGCGGGACTCGATCCAGGGACTCCAGGATCATGACCTGAGCCGAAGGCAGTCGCTCAACCAACTGAGCCACCCAGGCGCCCTTTATATTTATCTTTCAAACTTGGACTTTAGAAATGCAACAGTCAGTCTAGTGAATTTATGAAAGCAAAAATGAAGCTACAATCTTAATTATTTATAATTGTGGTTAAAATGTTCATCAATGAGTAAAACATAATGGAATTATCAGCTCAAAAAATACATAAAACTTAACATTCTGTAAAAGGTGCCATGAAAGGGCCTAAATCATAACAATAAGGTTAGGATTGGGGGAATTCATGTTAAGAGATTAAGTAGAACTGCTCTTGACTTCTTCCTACATGACTGTGTCAATATTCCATCTGCATTGCTTAAGTGGTGAATTAGAGAGCTATAGAAATATAAGATAACCTTCAGTTTTCCCTGGAGAATATATTAACCTTTTTCTAAGCTTTCAGATTTGTAAAACATCACTGAGCATTGCATAATGAAAAGGAAACCTCACTTGGTTACTTTCTCTGATTTTAATATAGAACTAAGTCAATTTAGGAGCAGTAAGCATGGCTTTTTTGATTGTGAAAAGGTGAGGCAAGTGTCTTGCCAATTATATTTGCCATGCCTTTCAGTTCCTAGTTCATATATATCTGTGATCATAATTCAAATTATTTTCTTTTAATAACTCTACCAAGAGAGTGAGATATATTTGAATAGTCAGATGTTAGAAAAATATTAAAAATAACTGCAAGAACAAGAAACACATAATTTACAAGTTGGATTGTGTTCATTGAAAGAGAATCTCTAAGCTACAGAATATCTTTAAAAGAATAGGCATAAAAGCATGCTCTTGTTCAAGGAAATAAGCAAAGACTTTAGGGCGTTTTGAACTGTGATGAAAAATAAAGATAATTATTTTCCTTTCCACAGTATCATCTGTCTCCCAAACATTAAAATAACTGAGAATTTAAATAAATGAGTATGTAACAGCCTGTCTCTCCTCAAACTGATTGACCACTCTAAAATAGTGTGGGCACAGCCACAGTCAGCCCCATCCATGATGAAATGTCTGTGGTACCCCTAACCACTGGCTGCTGCTTAAGAAGTGAGGAAAGAAATCAAATATTTAATCAGAGGTTACTCTGGGTTGAATTTCTTGTCAGGTGTATTATATGTATTGAGTAATTAATTGCAGAGAAAAAAATCTGTGAGATAGAAAATGACCTTCCTTAACAGATGATGACACTGAGTCTCCAAGGCTCCTGTAATTTACTATAGTGTAAAAAGCAGAATTGAAAGTTATACTAAGTTCTTTTGGTTCCAAAGCCCAAAACTTTATCTTGAAATAAAATATTGAATAATTAATTAAATAGTAAATGAATTGCCTTAGGGTAATTACTAAGGATGATTTAGAGGAATAACTTAATTTACAGAAAGCCTGTTTCTTTTTTGCTCACTCCCATGGCTCATCCTAATACTTGATACTGGACTATAAAAATGGAAAGAGAAAGAGCCTTTTTATTAGATATAGTAAATATACAAGCAAACAGCAATGACATCAGTTGCTGTTTCTCCTAACTCCTACCTGTTCACAGGTGAAAGATCTTCAGAATGTGGATTGAATAAATCTGCAAAATTGAGCTCATCTTTAGGTATTTGGCTTTGACTTGCCAAAGAAATCCTCAGGAGAGTAGTCACATACATTACTGGAGAGCTCAGCCTTCCATCCTTTAGAACCTTTAGAATCCTTTAGAACCTCCTTGGTCTTTGCCCCCAAAGCTATTCCTTCAGAAATCAGAAAGTGAGTGTAAGGAGGATTAAAAGGGCTGATATTTCTTTAGGACATAATGGGGATAGGACAAATAGGACAAATTTTAACAATATTATACTATAAAATAATTGTCAGATTCTGTTAATAGTACATAATTATCACAGTTCCACTGTACAATCAGCAAATCCATGCTTTTCTTGTCTATTATCACTTGTCACCTACCAAAATGTCATCCTGTCTTCCATCTATCTAATCCAGTACGGAATCACCAATGCTTCTCTGTGGTTCCCTTTTCTGATTATTACCCTGCTATTAGCCACTTTTTGGACACTCCTAACTGTGCTCTCTGAAAACCCCTTATGTCTTCAAATTCTTGACTGAAAACTTGCCAATTCTGGGCACAACTGAAACTCGAATCCCCATCTGTATACTTCTACCTCCCATGTCAGTGTCATTAAAAATTTCCCTCACTACATGAGTGTGTTGTCTCATTAGTCACAGTATTCCATTCCTTTCTTAATTCCATGAAGATACAGAATATCTTCTAGAACACTAGATCAGGCTTGAGAAATGTACTTGAACACAGCAATGGGCAACCATGAAAATCTCATATTCTCTACATCTACAAATGTTCTCTGCATCTTTCATCTTTGATTCCCTAATAGTTCTGTAATCTCCCATGTACTTCTGGATGAATTTTTTTGCTTGCCAGTTCAAACGACATAACATGTGGCTCTTCCACATTTCCCAAGCTGTTACATTATTATTTAAGAGACTGGTCAATATTGGAATGAATGTAATTTCCTAAATCCCAAGGTAGAAACTTTGATTCAGCTTGATTCAGTGTTCTCTGGTCTTATCACCATGACTGACCAGGGTGAGATAGACTAGCATTTTGTACATATAGTTGTCTAGAGCTATATGAACACAAAGAGAGTAAAAAGGCAATCTCCAAATGGTGGAGCCAGGCAGACATCCTTATAGCATATCAGTACTTAATGAGCACAGAGTAGTTATCTAGATTTGTATCTCAGTTTTTCACATATTCTCACGATTTCTCAAGGGATAATCTTATTTCTGACCAATGAAGCTTTCTCCTCTCCCAAATATAAAATCATTTCCATCTGTTGCTATGATATGGAAACAAGTCTTCAACAAGCAAAAAATTTGGATAGGTTGCAAATTGACTTTATGAATTGAGCATCACTCTGATATCAAATCAGATGAAAATAGCACAAAAAAGGAAAATGCAGTAAAATGCCTCCAATGACTAGAAATGCAAAGTACAAAATAAAATACTAGTCTATTTGAGGTATTTAAATTTCTCCCTTTCTAGAGAGAGAAAGACAAACCAAGAAACACTTTTAACTATAGAGAACCAACTGATGGTTACCAGAAGGGAGATTGGAGTGGGGGGCGGGTTAAATAGGTGATGCGGATTAAGGAGTGCACTTGTTGTGATGAGCACTGGATGATATATGGAAGGATTGAATCACTATATTGTACACCTGAAACTATATTAAAGTGTATGTTAACTGGAATTTAAATAAAAACTTAATATAAATAAATTTTTAAAAACTGTAATAAAAGTTAATTAAATAAATGTCTCCTTCTCCTTTTTAGGGCTCAAATAGCAGCTTAAGTATATAGGCTTCTAATTCCTATTATTTGCTAAATTCCCACTTTTGCATTAGATCCCAACACTTCTAACCTACAGAGATCACTACTCAACAATACCCCTTCACCCCACTCTGCACATAATCTATTTTTTCCTCCATACTGGATCATTTTATTAACATAAAGATGTACTATTTCTCCTATCTTAAAAAATATAATTTAAAAACCTGGATGAACAAAACTGAAGTATTTTTAGCACCACTTCCTTCCAGGCACTACCTCATAGCAAAATTCTTCAGGACAGTTGTTTGTAATCATTATTTCTAATTGTTGTCCTCCCATTCTCTCTGACCACTCTGCTAACAACAATCTTAACAGAGGCAATGATGTTCTCCATACAGCTATCACTAATGGTAAATTCTCAGTTTTCATTTTACCTGTCCATCAGCACTTCTTAGTACAAGGAATGTTCATTCATTTGGTTTCCTTGACCCCTTACTTTCCTGGTCCTCCCCCTATCCTGCTAATGTTCCTTCTCAGCTTCTTTTTCTAGATCTACTCCATTCTCCAACCACATATGATAAAGTGTCATTGGCTCATTTCTTAGTCCTCATTTCTATCTAGTTACTCCTTTAATGACTTTATCTTGTCTCATAGCTTTAAACACCTTCTACATGATTATAACTCCCAGATTTTTGTTTCTATCCAGGACCTCTCCTAACAAATCAGACTCAGATATCCAAACCATTTGTATAAAATCTCTACTTCCATATCAAAGCTAAAATATAACTTATCCAAAACCAATATTCTGATTTCTACTCTCAAACAAACCAGTTGCTTTTCAAGGTTTCCCCCATCTCAGTTAATTTCAATTCCATTGCTCTAGCTTAAAGCCTTTTATTTATACACCTCATGTATGATATTTCACCAAATTCTGTCAGCTCTACTTTCAGAACATGCAAATACTCGTGACTTCTCACCACCTACACTACTCCCAGCCTTGGTCTAAGCCTCCAACAACTCTAGTTTAGATTATAATGGCTTCCTGACCAATTTCCTGATTCCACCCATGCCCCCTACTGTCTACTTCTACCCAAGCAGTCAGAATGATCATTTTATTTATTTATTTTTTAAGATTTCATTTATTTATTTGAGAGAATGAGAGAGAGAAAGAGAGAGAGAGAAGGAGCAGGGAGAGGGGCAGAAGGAGAGGGAGAAGCAGATTCCCCAGACCCTGAGATCATGACCTCAGCCAAAGGCAAATGGTTAACTGACTGAGCCACCCAGGTGCTCCCAGAATGATCATTTTAAAGCTAAATCAGATCCAGCCCCTGGGTGGCCCATTCATTTAAGCATCCAACTTTTGGTTTTGGCTTATGTCATGATCTCTTGAGATCAGATCAGCATCCCACCCCCCATCCCCTTAAGGCTCTGAACTCAGCAAGGAGTCTGCTAAAAGTTTCTCTCTCCCTCTGCCCCTCCCTGAGCTAGTGCACTCTCTCTTTCTCTCTAATGTAAATAAATAGATCTTTTTAAAAAATTCAGATCATCACACTTTCCTACTCAAAACTTTCCAGTGGGTTTATGACTCGCCGAGGGTAAAAGCAATTGTTATTTGCCAACTAATCAGCAGCCTGTTCACCCTCTGACCTCATTTCTTCTTACTTTTCTCAGCATTTCTTTCTCTTTCCCTTGTTTTATTTTTCTCCATATCAGTTTTCAAGTGATGCATTATATATTTTACTTATTAATTTTGTTTATGTTCAGCCCTCCCTACTGTGGTATATTAATTCCTTGAGGAGAGCTATTTTTTGTGAATATTACTTTTACTGTATCTCTAGCACTCAGAGTAGTTGGCATAGAGCAAATCAAAAATATTTGCTGTGTGATGAAAAATAATGTGCCTGTGTCTTCTCTGTGTGAAAAGCATGGGAACTCAGCTAGTTCCCTCCTGAGTTTCCTCTCCCTACCATTAGTGACTATCAGAAACTTTAATTAAGACCCCACTACTTTGGAGCTAATGAGCAAAATGAGACAATTGTCCCTTCACCTTCAGTGTCTACATATACCACCCATGTAAAACTCAGATAAAGAGGTT
Organism: Neomonachus schauinslandi; assembly: GCF_002201575.2. Taxonomy (NCBI): domain Eukaryota; kingdom Metazoa; phylum Chordata; class Mammalia; order Carnivora; family Phocidae; genus Neomonachus; species Neomonachus schauinslandi. The sequence goes on along the minus strand of NC_058414.1, from coordinate 74,603,433 downwards.
TTGTGTTAAGTTTAGAAAGAAATTGGAAGACAAGTTAAAGTTCATTAATTCATTTATTAATTTGTTCAACAACTATTCATTATCTTGGAATTTCCTTTAAATCTGAAAGGCATTGCTACTAGGTATTTTGACCCTATCAAGGAAATAGCTACCTTTGAGTTCTACATGTAACCCATCTCCTTGGCCCTCCAGTTTTATCACCCCTCCCCCAAAACTACTTTCATTAAGCATCCCTCCAAATCACCACAGCTCTCCAAAGCAACTTATTCCTCCATGATTCCAACTGCCTGCCACCTTCCCAAATGCCCCATTGAAAATCTTAAGCATCCCTAAGTCTGAAGCACCATCCCCTTGAGGATCAATGGCTATCTTGTAAGGCATCCAGCACCTTGCAATGTGTCTTTTTTGGGGAAGGTTGGTAGAGGCAGAGTGAAGTAGTTAAACTCCTCCTCATTACAGTTCCTTTATGATAGTTTCACCTTTGTATGCTTTAGGCAACTGATATGTTCAACTATTGCATCTGTTACATTAAACATATGTGCATCTTCAAAAAGAGAAATAAATTTCCTGGGAGACTATAATCTAAATACAGTAAACTACTGTAAAATAGTTATGTCCTCAATTAGCAAGTTTCTTTGTTTCCTTCCAATATCACAAAATTATTGTGCACATTTAGTATAAAGTCTATCACTATTCAAATGGGCTATTTTTTTAAAGAACTTGACAAAATAATGTAAAAATGTCTTTGAAGGAATTCATAGGTAGATAGAGCTAAAATGAGTTTATAAACAAAGGAGAAAAAGAAATTTTTTTCTACCTAATTTTAAAATGTATTTCAAAAGGACAACAATTAAAACAGTGCACTATTAGAATGCAAGTAACATTGTATACTCTGATTCATATTAATATTCAAGAAAGAGACCCTAATATGTAGGACAGTCTAGTGTAGTAAATACGGAATCTCAAAAGCATGAAAATCAGTTACATAATAAGTGGTTCTGAAGTCATTAGTTAGCTATTAAAAGAAAATTAGATTGCAAATTCATGCCTAATCTGATTTCCAGATAAAAGGATATAAAAGAAAGGAGAAATTTTTTAAAAAAACAACATTGATCGAAGTTGGTTGAAATACCTTCTCGACATGACACAAAAGACAGAAAAAAATCATTTGAAGTACACTATCACAATGAGATACATATTTCAGAAAACTAAGTGATGTCTTACATAATATTAATAAGTAATATACATTTCTTTGTATATAAACAAAAGATACTGGGACTAAGAAGCTATTGCTGAGAGGTTTATTCTCTTGGGTCGTTTTGCTTTATTTTATTCTTCTACCAGCTCTAAGTTCAAAGGGCACAGAACAAATCTTGGCAACTTCACATGCTCTGTCTAGTGTTCCTGAGTGCCATCTGGCACAGGAATTTTGACTGCAGACAGCACTTAATGACCATTCTAGCTGACAGCTATTATGGATGCATCTTTGCTACTGTTGCACGATCTTTGTGCAATTCTAACCAGAAGGATGACAGTCACAAATCTCAACAGAGCTTTAGGTTGTTTATAATTCCAAAGGCCTTTTAAGAATTTGATATTTAGCAAGAGTAAGCAGAATGGCTAACAAAGGTGGGACATGTCCTCATACATAATGGACTAGTCAATAAAAAACACAAGCATAGTACAGACAGCCACATTCTTGTTCTGAGCTGCCCTGCTGACAGACTTTTTTACTGAAAGTTAAGAACAATTCATTTGCTCACATTCCAAATCCAGAAGCCAGAATTGCTTTGAACTTCAAACCAAATAAAGACATACGCCATCTCAGACAAGAAAATATTGAATACAAATTTCTTACAGAAACTAAGAGTTCTATATAGACAAAAAAGTAAAAAGGAGGGCGCCTGGGTGGCTCAGTTGGTTAAGCAACTGCCTTCGGCTCAGGTCATGATCCGGAGTCCTGGGATCGAGTCCCGCATCGGGCTCCCTGCTCAGCGAGGAGCCTGCTTCTCCCTCTGACCCTCCCCCCTCTCATGTACTCTCTCTCATTCTCGCTCTCTCAAATGAATAAATAAATCTTTAAAAAAAAAAGTAAAAAGGAAATCAAAAGAAAGCTGAAATGAGAGTGAGCAATTTATAGCACAAATGCATAGTGAGTTGGTGAGAACCATAGAAATTACACTTGGACTCTAATTTTTACTAAAATAACTATTCATGACATTATACTCACAGTCAAGGTACATCAGAGAACTTACTGATGACCTGTTTCAGCATAAATTTAGAAATCTCATTAGAAAGCAATCATTAAACCTCTTTGTAAACTACATCAGAAGGTATAATTTATATTTTGGGGTACTTCATTTCTATGAGAAGAAAGGCCTACTTTGTTTCCGGTTTTAAGAAACTAACCCAACTATATCAATGTCATCTTTATTTGTAGAACTTCCCCCTCAGCTAAAAATTGGCAGCTGGTAAAAGAGAAATATGACCCTTAGTCCCCAGTTTCTATCTACATATTACACCACAAAGCTATATTTACATATTTATGGAGATTGTAATAAAATGGTACCTTGCAATTTTGTATAAATAACTGACTTTGTTTGTATAAAATATATGGTATGCTTTTATATATAAATGATATGATGACCCATCATTCATTCTTTCAGGGAGGGCTTTCCACATACCATGCATGTGCTAGGTGCTGAGCATGCTAATTGGGGGAAAAAAAAAAACATTGACTCTTGCTTCAAGGAACAGATTGTTCTGGAGATATGTACTCTGAACATTTTCTAATAACATAGACTAGATGGATCATTGAATCATCCATCTTCTCTGGTTTTATTACATTTTGACTAGTGCTGTGGCTTTGTAAGAAAGCTGATTGGTAAAGCTGTAGCTTTGGTCAAAAATGGGACAAGGCCAGAGCAGATGGATGTTCTGTGGCCAATAAAAGGAATTCTGTTCAGGCATATATGGTATCCCAACGTTCAACTTCAACTAGATTAGCTTTATGATACTTTCTAAAGAGAGCCACAAGGAAAGATCTTTTATTGATAGAACATAAAGTTGGCTCATCTTGCAGGAAGCAATAATCCAAATCATATGAATGCTCCTGCTGCCATCATTTAATTTAGAAGCAGTGTAAGTTGCTAAAAATTCACAAGAAGGCAACAGTATATGGCCACCCTGGGAAATAACTGAGTGTTAAAATAGCTTGCATGAGATGGGGCTGGCTCTCTCTGTATGTGACCCCTACTTCCTGGCCTCTAGCAGTATTCTGTAATCTCCTGGAGGACAGCCATATGATATATCAAACCATGTCAAAACATAATAATTACTAAATGTTGGAGTGCCTGGATGGCTCAGTTGGTTAAGCGTCTGCCTTCGGCTCAGGTCATGATCCCAGGGTCCTGGGATTGAGTCCTGCATCGGGCTCCCTGCTCTGCCGGGAGCCTGCTTCTCCCTCTGCCTCTGCCTCTTTCTCTTTGTCTCTTATGAATAAATAAAATCTTTAAAAAAATAATAAAATAATTACTAAATGTTAATTATAACGTTCAGAAACACAGATTCTTTATCTTGCAAAGTCAGCTTGTTTAAAGATACTTATCATTTATTATTTAAATAATAAATCTTGCATATTTCTTTACCTTTATTTCTATGTTTTCCTAGATTTATCTATCATTTCCATGTTTGTATACATATCATGTGTTTGTGTATGTAAATCCTATTTAATTTCATGTTTTGAGTGCCAACTAAGTAAATAAGGATTTTTTTTTTTTTTTTGCCAAATAGGTATGAAAATTTAAGATTAGAAAAGCTAGGGGTGCCTGAGTGGCTCAGTCAGTTAAGCAGCTGCCTTGGGCTCAGGTCATGATCCTGGGGTCCTGGGATCAAGCCCCACGTCCAGCTCCCTGCTCAGCAGGGAGCCTGCTTCTCCCTCTCCCTCTGCCTGCCACTCTGCCTACTTGTGCTCTCTATCTCTCTGTCAAATAAATAAAATCTTCAAAAAAAAAAAAGCTAATCCTTTCATGAAAAATTATTATAAAAATACTACAAAAATATTTCAAATATAGGTAACTTTTCTTTCTTAAATAATGCATTCTGAATGCAGTATGCCTTTTTATACTATTAAAAATAGTAATGGCTATTATCTCTACTCTTCTTCATAAACTTTGTTTAACATAGACCATAATAATACGGAGCACCTGGGCAGCACTCTACCAACAACCTCCTGGCCTTCTAGACTGCCATGTTTCTCCCCATGCCAAAATTTCTCTACAGAACCCCTAAAGTGAGCTGTCTGTAACAGGAATTCAGTTGCCATTTATCTATTTAAAACAAAACAAGACATTAAAAACTCTTACTTTTTACCATCAACTAAAGAATAAAATCCACATTTCTTAATATATACAAGACCCTTAACAGTGTAACTCCAGCCCATCAATTATTATTTTCTATTAGTCTTTCAATGATGCCCCATATCCTAGCTACATTAGATACCTCGTTCACTAAATGCACTTTATTATAACAAATATTTATTGAACATCCCTTGTTTAAAAAAAGGAAGCAACTCCACTAATCTTTTATTCATGCTGCCTACTTACCTACTTTACTTAGAATGCCCTTTTCCACTACTCCAGGCTGGGCAGGCAACTCCCACTTGATTTTCATGACTCTGTATTATTGTCCACTGATATAGGTGAGTTTAACTCAGCTCCCTCCTCTGAGATACCACAGCAAGTTTCCTGCTTATTTGATTACAACTGTCAATTTATAAGTTTATGTCCTTGTGAAGAAGGGAATCACTCTTCTACCAGACATAGCTTGTGCTTTCATATTTGGGGCTTAAACTGAGGGAAAATACAATTCTTGTATGCTGGGGTTCAGATTTTCGAAAGTGCAATCATTCATGGGGTCCATCAACTGAAGAAACAGCATGTGTTTCAGAATGTAAACCCAAACTAAGAAGACCTCTAAGTAAACCTTTGAGAAAAAGAAAAAACAAAAAGAAAACTCTATTCCCTTGATAATTATTTTTGCATATTTCTAGCAGATTGCTTCTGCGTAGGAACTTTTGTAGTGGTAATTTCCATGTGGAGATTGGACTGAAACTATGAAGTAAAACAACAAGTTCCTGAAATCCTTTGGGCCTAAAAGAGAACAATCAATCCAGATGGTAATTGGATTAATGTGGGCCTTCAGACTGTGAGAAAAAATTAATTATGGAAGATCAGAAATATGTCTTTTTAAACAGCTTTTTGAGATATAAATTACATACCATAAAATATTCTCTCATTTTACATGTACATTTCAATGGTTTTAGTAACATAGTTGTACAATCATTACCACAATCTAGTTTTAGAACATTAGCATCACCCCAAAAATATCTTTTCTGACCATTTGTGGCCAATCCCTGTTCTCTTGTGCCAGGCAATCGCTGATTTCTTTTCTGGGTATAGGTTGCCTTTTCTGGACATTCCATATAAATGGAATTGTAAAATAATCAAATCCTTTGCTTCTGGCTTTTTCACTTAGCATAATGTTTTTAAGTTTCATTCATATTGTAGCATGTATTGATGTGGAGAACAAAGGCAAAAGAAATACTAAAAAAAATAAAGTTCCTTATAATTTACAGCCCATTGACAAGTACCTTCAACAAGCAGAGTGACCTTCCTCCTCTTTCAGGTAGAGCTTTCCATGTACCATGCATGTGCTAGGTGCTGGGCTCCTAGCTGCCTTAATGTTAATACTTTGCTAGAGGCAAAAGGCAACCAACCGACATGGACATTAGCCCAACCTCCAGGATCCTGTAAGTCTTCTTTAACATATGAAAATCCCTTTGGAATCTTCCTTTATCTCTTACCACCTCCCCCAAGATATATGTTAACAATCATCCTCTAAACATATAGCCCAATAATATACATCTATAGGGTCTCATGACTAAAGGTTTACTAGACGGTAGTAAATGACCTTATCCTAACAACAACTAATCCCTCAAGGTCCTGGAAACCTTGCTTCCAAATTCCTTAGAGACTCACTAACCCTAACCCCCTCCCAACTTGAAAGTATATAATCAATCACTCCTCACAATCCCAGTGCAGTTCTTTCTGCCCATGGGTCCTATCCCTCTGCTTTTATAAAACCACCTTTTTTGCACCAAAGATGTCTCAAGAATTCTTTCTTGACTGTCCGCTCCCAGACCCCAACATTTCACATCATGTATCAGTAGTTTACTCCTTTTTAGTTGCTTAATAGTATCTCATTGTTTAATGTACCACATATTGTCTATCCATTCATCGAATGCTGGACATTTGAATTGTGTCTAGTTTGGGTTTATTATGAATAATGCTGCTATGAACATTCATATATATGTCTTTGTATGGATGCGTATTTTTATTTCTCTCTGGTAGATTCTTAAGAGTGGGACTTTTTTTTATCATATGTTAAGTTTATTTTTAACTTTTATGAAACAGATAAAATGTTTTCCAAAATGGCTGGAATTTCCACCAGCAATGTATGAGTTCCTATTTCTCCACAACTTCAGCAGCACTTGTCTTGTTGACTATATCAGTACTTGTGGGTGAAGTGGAATCTCACTGTAGTTTTAATTTACATTTCCCTAATGACTAGTGTTTAGCATTTTTTAAATGTGCTCATTAGTCTTTCTTATATCTTCTTTGTTGTAGACTTTATTAAAATAGAATCTTTAGGAGCACCTGGGTGGCTCAGTCGTTAAGCGTCTGCCTTCAGCTCAGGTCATGATCCCAGGGTCCTGGGATCGAGCCCCCGCATCAGGCTCCCTGCTCAGCGGGAAGCCTGCTTCTCCCTCTCCCACTCCCCCTGCTTGTGTTCCCTCTCTCACTGTGTCTCTCTCTGTCAAATAAATAAATAAAATTTTCAAAAAAATAAAAAAATAGAATCTTTAATCTGGATTGCCTGTCTTATTATTGAGATAGAAGAATTTTTATATCCTGGATAAAAGCCCCTTACAACACACATGGTTTGAAAGTATTTTCTCCCACTCTGGGTCTTACTTTTTCATTTTGGGGTGGGGGGATAGTGTTTGTTGTACAAATGTTTATAATTTTATGAAGTCCAATTTTTTTTTCCTATTATAGACAGTGCTAAAATTTTATCTTTGCCTAACACATGGTCACAAATGTTTTTTGCTATATTCTAGATGTTTTATAGTTTTAGATTTTGCATTATCCTTTTTGGGTTAATTTTGTGTATGAGATGGCATAAGACTCTGTGGTATAATAGGAAATGTATTTGTTCTTCATTCCTGGTTCCTGACAGAGATCTCCCTAAATGCTTGGAACATCCTGAGTGAAAAGAGTGTCTTTGGTTATTTCTAAGAAACCTCCTTGAGTAAAGAGTTTATGCTAATGGTGACTGAGGGTGGGGCCCCTAGATAACTTCAGAATGGGGCTGGCCACCAGAAATACCAAGAGATTAGAGGGCTGGAATTTTTTACCCAAATGGTGCAGCTTCTAGGAAACGGGAAGGGCTGAATATTAAGCTTTATAAAAGTTCCTGAACAAAGAGGTTTGATGAACTTCTCCATTGGTAAATGGATCCAAATGCTGGGAGAGTGACACACCCCAGTTCCACAGAAACAGAAACTACTGTGCTTGAGGATCCTTCCAGACCTCACCTCAGTACCTCTTCAGTGGTCATTGAAGAGATACTGAGGTGAGGTGAGATTAGAGATATCATCTTAATATCCTATATTTCATTCATATAGTAGCATATGAATATCCTATATTAAGTTATCATGCTCATTATCCATTATAATAAACAAGTAAGCATATGTAAATATTTTCCTGAGCTTTGTGAGCCATCCTAACAAATGATCAAACCTGAGGAGGGAATCATGGGAAGCTCTGAATTATATCTCCTTATTGCACCAAACTACAAGCTCTGCCATAGGAATATGTCTTTGGTACTAAATATTTGTGTGTATTCAATCATGTGTTTTTTCCAAGTAGTCGTCCTTTAATGATTAGGAAAGACTTTTAAAAACTCAAGATTGGGGGCACCTGGGTGGCTCAGTCAGTTAAGAATCTGCCTTTGGATCAGATCATGATCCCAGGGTCCTTAGCAGGAAGTCTGCTTATCCCTCTCCCTCTGCCCCTGCTCATGTTCTCTCTCTTGCTTGCTCGCTCTCTCTCAAATAAATAAATAAAATCTTTAAAAAACAAAAACAAAAAACTCAATTTTGTTTCAGCTATACCAAATGTTGTTGGGTGAGCTGGGGAAACCTCAGACCCTGGGGCCTTGACCCAGCCACATTCAAAGGAGTCATGGAAGGTTCTTGGTCTTATTACAAGAATGAATTCAAGGACAGACACACAGCACAGCGGACAAGTGACGCCAAGTGGGAAAGTTTATTAAAGTGAAAATTATACTTTTGAGACATGAGAACAGGCAAGCTCTAGAGACTAAGAGCTGCATACCCTGGGAGTTAGGTTTCTATCTTTTATTCACAGTTGTTAACTAAGGGATGGAATATTTATTATTTGGGGTGAGAAGCAGGGTTTCCTTGCTTTTTCTTCCTAATTTGGTCAGGGGTTTCCTGTCATGGCACCCCCCATCTTGAGCTCCTCTAGTTTGATCCCGCTTCTTGTGGAATGCTGCCAGGACAGGCTTCTGACCTTCCTGATAGCTGGCCATGACTTCCTCCTTGCTGACCTCTAGATATCCTGTTAGAACCAACTAACTGCCTACTCTACCAAAGAGACAAAGTAAGGGGGCTTTTTGTACCTATGTGAGCCAGAGCTGTATTCTGATTAGTACCAACAGTAATAGAAAGGTAAGAAACTGAAGGAGGGAATAAAATTTAAGAGGTTAAATTAGAGTCACTGACCAAGAGCCTTTCCCCATCCTGAGATTCTACTTTCTAAACCGCTAATTGAAGAGTTTGACTTCCGTTTTCCTAGGAGTGGTGGAAATCCATTATAATTTCTTTTCAATTGTTGAGTCTTCAAGGATTTATATTAAGTCTATCTGGGTTTAGTGATTATATTGGTCTGGCCCTTTCTACAGTGCCTGTCACATAACATCCCAAGAAAAGACTGTCAAATAAATAAATGTATATATTTCAGTAATTAATCTTTACTCTGACATCTAATACAGTCTTCTTTATATAAAGACATTCTCAAGGACTATTGACATAGGTAGCCAGAATATTAGTGTACCACAAAGGGCTATTATTAATTTAGTTAGTTATTTGACTTTCTGTGTCTTTATTCTTAATTTTCAGGGTGCAATTTCTCTTTTTTTTTTCTTAATCTGTTCTTAAGAAGCTTTAAGAGCAGAACTTTCTTATTTACTGTGAATTTGGAAACACTGGTTTCAATCTTTTATAAGGAGTTGAAATGCTCTACATGGAACAAATTTGGAGATACCAATTTGGCTATTTAGAGGTTCTTCCCTGATCTTAAATTTTAGTCTAGATCATTGAGATCACCAAGTAAACACTATTTCAGTTGGTGAGATTTGATTAAGTATTATTGGTTGCAGTTAAGTATTTAACATATATTTCATTTAGGAAGTTCTATATTATTAAAAAAGAGATGGTAGTTGTAATAGTTGGAATCATCTGGTGTTTCCTCACCTGCCTTTTGCATAATTCCATTAATGAGTAAGGCTGTTTTATATGCTCTTGATAGAGTGAAATGACTCACTCTATCTAAATGCCAGATATAAGAATTCTTAAAGATCAGTTAACATGAGAAAGTCAACATAATGAATTCTCATTCTGATTCAATTATGAAGATACATAGTTTAATATTTTCTATATACACATATCTTACTTTTTGTGATAGTTGATGCCTATACACATCAGTCTGTTGGCTCATCAAATAGATTGGGTTTGTTGAATTCTTACATGTCATTACTAATCCACCTAAAACACATGGCATATGTCGTTTTACTTACTGAAGCTGGAAAGTGATTCATTGGAGAAAAGAATCCTAGAGCATTGTTTGTGAAGTATTTATCTTTCCTCAATGGAGTTTTTATATTTCCAATTTCCAATTGTGTTTCCTTTTTTCCTGCTCTTAATAATTTAAAATGCTTACATTTTAGATGATGCAATTTGAAATGTCATTTTTCAGAATCCATAAAATGGTTATTTTAGGCTCTGAACCAGCTATGAATTTCTTGGACATAACAGTTAAATTTTGCTTGTCCCTTTATGTATAGTTCATGTTATTTTCTTGCAGAAAATCTAACTGGAACAGCTGTGCCTAGTTCTATTCTCAAAATGAACATTAGTTGCTACTACATCTCTGTGTGCCTCTGTAAAGTGGAAAGGGGCATTTGAATTTGAAATGATTTACTTTGTCAGGTTCAAGTTAAGTGTTAGCTTATTGGAAATAGAATCCAAATAGATTTAGGACACCAGCTCTTTACCTCTTCATTCATGTGTAGAGAATATTCAACAGTATCAACACCAGCAATGGAATACATACTTCTGCACTTAGGTTTCAGAATCTTTGCTAATGAAATATCCTGGCCAAAGGCTGCATGTTTCACACTCTGGCTCATTTTCACACCTTCAGCAACCAGGAAACATATTCAAAATACTGCAGTCAGCTACTGACCTATGCGGATCTAATATAATTCTTTGGTAAGAAACTTTGGTCTTTGCCCAGTCGTCCTTCTTTGATACAAAAGTAGTTTCACCATTTTACAATACTAGCATCAATAAATGTTGGTAGATATTGACTTTCTCTGTTAACATTAACACTTGATGGATGCATTTCTGAAGCCAATGAAAAAGTATTTATTCAAGCAAATTGGGATGTAAATGGCATTTCTTTTTTTATTCTTTTTTTATTTTTAAAAAAGATTTTATTTATTTATTTGACAGAGAGAGAGACAGTGAGAGAGGGAACATAAGCAGGGGGAGTGGGAGAGGGAGAAGCAGGCTTCCCACTGAGCTGGGAGCCCAGTGCGGAGCTCCATCCCAGGACCCTGGGATCATGACTTGAGCCGAAGGCAGACACTTAACGACTGAGCCACCCAGGTGCCCCATAAATGGCATTTCTTAAGCTTGTATTTTTCCAGAACAGCATTCCCAAAGCACATTGGTTTACTGATGTTCAATGTGGCCTTCAAGGGATTGTTTTTAAATGTTTTGGTAGATCACTCATATTTCAGGTTTTCTGAATCTTGTTATGGACCCCTATTCCTGTTTCCTCTGTCTTATTTTTATAGTTATTTATTTGGTTGTCCCTAGAAAAATAAATGAGTCTATTTTATATCTTAACAGAACCATCATACCAATACAACAATAATTTTTTTAGTGATTTATAAACGTACACCAAAATCATTCCTTGTAGTCATCATCGTAACATACCATTCTTTTTATGGAACATACGAGAGGGATAAGAAACCATAAAACCCATACCCAATAATGTCACATTCTGGCTAAAATATGTTCAGAATTGTAAACTAATAGCAATGTATTTTCTAGAATTGAATCTGTATTCAATGATGCAGGAGTCAGGGATCCTTGATTGTCTGCTTTGAAATGTTAAGCCATAAGCAGTGTTGAAATTAAACTTTGAAATAACTCTGTTATCAGTGACAACTTAGAGCAGTATTACTGATTTAGATATATTATAGATTATTAAAATATTTATTGTGCCAGTGGGTGGGATTTTCATTCCTCATGTTTTGATTGTAGTAAGAGTGTTTATCTTACAGTTCTCCTTTGGGTATAGTAAATTCTTCCAAATGAAAGAGAATCAATCATAGATTTCACATAAACTGGGAGCATTTTAACCACTACAGAGAGAAGCTGTACTTGACACTGAAATATCCTATCTCTCCACTGCTCTTCAACTATTTGCTTTTTTAAAATTTTCCACTAATGTTAATGTTCATATAGACCTTGATTACTTTCTTGTATTAGGGACAGTTCTTATCCTATTGATAGTTGGAATCTTAGCCAGTGGCAAATCTATTCTCTGAGTGTTAAAGAAAGGAATTATGAACTATGTCCACATTCATTTCCTTTAAAGTCAAATGAACATCTTTACACTACATGAGTGATTAAAAACAAATTGAAGATTACCTATAATTGTTAAAATATTAAAACACATAAAAACACAGGCATTTATGTTCATGAATTAAATATATTAACTGAACTTTATGGAGCTTAAGACATTCATTCATTTGTTTATTCATTCAACCATCCATTCATCCATCTCTTCAACATGTATTATACATTTATTGTGAGTGCAGGTGGTACTGTGGGTGTTTTCTTTGAGTTGAACAGCTGCCCTTTTTATAAAAATATTTTTACTTCTTGGCACATGTGAAGCTATAGGTAGATAAATACCATACAGATACAATATATAGATAACTACCACTTCTCTTTTTATGAAAAGATATATAATCTATGGAACCATGTTGTAGATAAATGGTCTATTTCTAACAGGCTACAAAATTCTAACTTCATAACAAGGAACAGTGATATCAAATGTATGTATACAATATAGATGTAATGCTTAATTAGGTAAAGATTCCAGTTTGAATGGAGATGCCTGTGCTAAAGTTGGAAAAAAGAGATAGCAGTAAGTTGTGGTGGTTAAGAACATGGCACTGAACTCATCTTTCTGTGGCTAGAACCTGGGTCTTTATTGTCTATGAACTTGGGAAATTTTGATGTTTCTGGGCTTCCATTTGTTAATATGCATAATGGGGATGATTATAAAAACTAGCCCCATAGGGTTATGTAAAAATGGAAGGAGCTCATGCATGTAAATCCCTTAGATAGTGCCTGGCCTACGGAAAACCCTCATTAAATGTTAGCCATTATTGTAACAAGTTTATACATATAAAAATTCATTGACTTGGCAACCTTCAAAACATTTTAGTTATTACTTAATAAGCAAATATTGAACCTTAACATTTTAAAGGATCAAGAAATATGACAATCATGATAACAGTGTCAGAAGCATGTTATTAAATGGTAAGTGGCCATTAAATTAGACCTAAAGGAACATTTTTTAGAAAACATGATTTTGTAGTTATTGATTTCAATATAAGTGACTGACAATGGAGATTTATTTCTTTACTTTCCATGTATTATAATTATACTTCATTAGAAACTATTCTAAGGAGAATAGTTAAAGATAAATAGTCACAAGAGTTATTCTATCTTAAAATGGCATTTTAATTACTTGCTTTTACCTCTTGTGTTGATTTATCAGGAGCTATTACAGTAAGTAGGTTCTAAGCAGAAGTGTGTTACTAGAAGAGGATGTGTTTCCAAACACTGGGAGATGAACTATGCGAATGAAATCACCATACTCCTTAAAGTTCACTTCAAATATTATTCCCACCCTGATGTTTCTTTAACTTCTTTTAGGAATTTTCTATTTCTTCATCTCTACTTCCTTAACATATTATACATTCTGTACATTCTCCTTTTTTGAAGCATTTATAGCTCGTTATTATATGTCAATCTTCCAGACATCAACAACACATATCAGGAGGTTTTACTGGCTTTAAAGCTACAGATTTCATTATTTAAATGTAGTCTACTTAGGCTTACATTTTTTGATATCTTATTTCATAGAGGATTTAGGAGAGAGTGCATAAACACAGAAATATAACCAGCAGGATATTAGAATGAGACTCATCTTAGTTTTTCTCTTTTTTTATTGAAATATGATTAACATTCAATGTTATATTTTCAGGTGCACAATATAATGATTCAACAATTCTATACATTACTCAGTGCTAATCACAGTAAATGTACTCTTAAGCCCCTTCATATATTTCACCCATCCCCTTCCTGCCTCCCTTCTAGCAACCATCAGTTTGTTCTCTGGGAATTTAAGAAACCAACCAAACAAAGGGAGACTCATCTTAGTTTTGAATGAAGCATGAGAAAATAAATGTAAGGTACCTAAGTGAGTGTATAAAAATCACTTCTCTGCATACACAAATTTTATAAAGGAAATAATTGACAGAAATTGTTCTTTGCTTCTCTATCAAGGAACAGAAACCAGGGATGTGACCACTATGGAAACTTAGAGGGTAAGAGAAGGGTTGGCTGACTAGATTTTCTGCTGAGAGAGTTGAGAATGTGATGATGTGTTGTCATTGACCAAGATTCCTGGAGGTTACTAATTCACGGGACATGTTTCTCAGGGACCAAACACATCCATGTGCATTATGGGACATGTGTGTGTGGTCATCTTGGCTCTTATCTCTTAGAACCCCTGGTAATTAATTAATAATAGTCTTCAACATAAAGATGACTGTCCATGGATTGAAAAAGAAATCATCAAAGACTTCCACCTAGATCACTGGAGCTGAGGAGGAAGGGACCCAGCAGAGAACCTTTGAAAAATCAACAATAATGCCCTAAAAGATAGGTGTCACCTTTAACCACCTTTGAGACCCACCCAGGGATGTCAGCTTTAGCATCTGCCAAACAAGAGAAAGAAACCACACCCACATCAGAGTTGCTCTCTTTTTCCCTACTTCTCCACTTTCCCCTATTTAGATTCTGTAGGGAAATGAAATTGCATCCAGAAAATGGAGGAGAATGGTTAACAGAAAATGTTTCCTGTGTAGATAAATAAACATAACTGTCTATGCCTTTTCTTTATGTTTTCTAGAGATATCTGTTAAACTAAGAATATATTTATAGAGTAAGAAAATATGAGAATATTATTTTCTTTTGATGATGGTGTTTTTTCATTTAAGATTTGGTGAGAAATGGAGATGCATAGATATTATAAAAAATGATAAAGGAGCTTAGGTCTTTCCTTGTTAAAATATAATTTGAAGTCTTGGGAAATATAAACGTTTCTGTTTTGTTTTTTTTTAAGTAATCTGCGGTCATATTAAAGAACTTGTAAACTAGACTGCTTACTGGATTCATGGGGTTTATTTATACAGTATTATAACATGAGGCTAAATGGTTGTAAATACACTATCTGCATGTCTATTCAGATGTGGTTATTTCCATGACAGATAAATACATTCTTACCACTTGGTAGAGCAATTGTAGAAGTGTAATAAATATGTACATTGGTATTTCCAAAGATAAATTTGTCTCCTTAGCAGATTTAGTAGACATGCAAATGAAGCTTTAACAGTGCTTGGTGGAATATTAAAATTACTGCGGAGTGCCTACTTTAACTGCTAATGTAAGCCAGAAACTTGAGCCATATGCTAAGCCATTGGTTCCCAAACTTGCCTGCAATCAGCTGAAGGTTTCAATAAAAGTAAATACCAAAAAACGAATGTCTCTGTCTCATCCTCAGAGATTATGACTTAATTGGTCTGGGGTAGAGATTATAATTTAATTGGTCTGGGGTGAGGCCTGAGCTTTGAAATTTTTTAGAGATCCCAAAGTAATGCTAATGAGCAAAAAAGTTTGGGAACCTCTGAGCTAAGCAATCATTCTTGTTTTATAATGCTTACAATCATGTGCAGCGAAAACAATTTCCTATTCATTAATGAGACTGCTAATTCTGTAATGAAACAAAACCAAAGCTCCATTCTTTTCTGTAAACAGAATTACCAGGCCAATTCCAGAAAGCTCTACAGTAAGATTTAATGTTGCATGAACTTGCTCAGCTAAAAATTCCTTAAAAGGGAACTTTATATTTGTTATGATATGGATAGCTTACTAAGTATTATGTATAATTTAGAAATTTTAGCAAAATTTTGTATAAAATCAGGTCAGATCCAAATTCCATAATACTATTTATTTTTTATCTGGCTATCAAAGAACAGAAACCTGCATTGCATAAAAAGCAATGTCTTGAAAAAAGCAATCCTTCATTTAAATATCTATGTCATTTAGTCATTCAATCATTTGTTCATTCATTCATTCATTTATTCATGTATTAGGTTATTATATTTTTAGCTACTACTTGTGGCAGTTTTGTGCAAAATGTAGGAAAAAAGAGATGAAGAACACTATTATTTCTTTAATTTTTTGCAAATTTTGTTATCCTTTGGCATAGTAATTCTATTTATTGCAAATTGTTTGAAGGAAATAATCAGAGATGAGCATAAAAGGTATACATAAGAATGTTAAGCAACATACAAATTATAGTAGAAATTTCAAGAAGAGAGAATTTGAAAATTATAGTAAATCCATATTCAGGGATGGGGGTTGGTTGATGGTTTACACTTTTCCTTTTCTTTTTTAATTATGTATTTTTTCCAGCTTTATTGTGATACAGTTGGCACAGAACATTGTATAAATTTAATGTGTACAATGTGATGATTTGATACACATATATATTTTGAAATGAATACTACAAGAAGGTTAGTTAACACCTCCATCACCTCACATAATTACCATTTGTGTGTGTGTGTGTGTGTGTGTGTGTGGTGAGAACATTTAAGATGTACTCTCCTTAACAAGCACTTTTTATTTTCAATAGTCCATAAGTACTCAAGAATGTGAGGAAATTCTTGTGATTTCTTAATAATACCAATTTTCAGTGTGGATCATGTATTATATATCAGGTTCTTTAATAAATGCTTTACAATAATTTGCTGGTACTAATCTTCACAACAAGTCAATTATGTAGGTTTTTTTAACTCTCACTTTATATGTAAGAAATTGGGGGAAGAGAGAAATTAAATAACTTGTCCAGTGTCATACATCTAGTATATGGCTGAGCTCAGTTTTGAAAGTCCACCCAAAACCGTAAGATACCTAGGAATAAATCTAACCAAAGAGGCAAAGAATCTGTACTCAGAAAACTATAAAATACTCATGAAAGAAATTGAGGAATAAACAAAAAAATGGAAAAACGTTCCATGCTCATGGATTAGAAGAATGAATATTGTGAAGATGTCAATGCTACCTAGAGCAATCTACACGTTCAATGCAATCCCTATCAAAATACCATCAACTTTTTTCAAAGAAATGGAATAAATAATCCTAAAACTTGTATGGAACCAGAAAAGACCCCGCATATCTAGAGGAATATTGAAAAAGAAAAGCAAAGCTGGTGGCATCACAATTCCGGACTTCAAGCTCTATTACAAAGCTGTAATCATCAAGACAGTATGGTACTGGCACAAAAACAGGCACATAGATCAATGGAACAAAATAGAGAGCCCAGAAATGGACCCTGGACTCTGTGGTCAACTAATCTTTGACAAAGCAGGAAAGAATGTCCAATGGAAAAAAGACAGTCTCTTCAACAAATGGTGTTGGGAAAATTGGACAGCCACATGCAGAAAAATGAAACTGGACCATTTCCTTACACCACACACAAAAATAGACTCCAAATGGTTGAAAGACCTCAATGTGAGACAGGAGTCCATCAACATCCTAAAGGAGAACGCAGGCAGCAACCTCTTTGACCTCAGCCACAGCAACTGCTTCCTCGAAACATTGCCAGAGACAAGGGAAGCAAGGGCAAAAATGAACTATTGAGACTTCATCAAGATAAAAAGCTTTTGCACAGCAAAAGAAACAGTCAACAAAACCAAAAGACAACCGACAGAATGGGAGAAGATATTTGCAAATGACATATCAGATAAAGGGCTAGTATCCAAAATCTATAAAGAACTCATCAAACTCAACACCCAAAGAACAAATGATCCAATCAAGAAATGGGCAGAAGACATGAACAGACATTTTTCCAAAGAAGACATCCAAATGGCCAATAGACACATGAAAAAGTGCTCAACATCACTCGGCATCAGGGAAATACAAATCAAAACCTCAGTGAGATAACACCTCACACCAGCCAAAATGGCTAAAATCAACAAGTCAGGAAATAACAGATGTTGGTGGGGATGCGGAGAAAGGGGAACCCTCCTACACTGTTGGTGGGAATGCAAGCTGGTGCAGCCACTCTGGAAAACAGTGTGGAGGTTCCTCAAAAAGTTGAAAATAGAGCTACCATATGACCCAGCAATTGCACTACTGAGTATTTACCCCTAAGATACAAATGTAGGGATATGAAGGGGTACGTGCACCCCAATGTTTATAGCAGCAATGTCCACAATAGCCAAACTACGGAAAGAGCCAAGATGTCCATCGACAGATGAATGAATAAAGAAGATGTGGTATATATATACAATGGAATATTATGCAGCCATCAAAAGGAATGAAATCTTGCCATTTGCAACGATGTGGAACTGAAGAGTATTATGCTGAGCGAAATAAGTCAATTAAAGAAAGACATGTATCATATGATCTCATTGATATGAGGAATTCTTAATCTCAGGAAACAAACTGAGGGTTGCTGGAGCGGTGGGGCAGTGGGAGGGATGGGGTGACTGGGTGATAGACACTGGGGAGGGTATGTGCTATGGTTAGTCCTGTGAATTGTGTAAGACTGTTGAATCACAGATCTGTACCTCTGAAACAAATAATACTTTTTATATGTTAAAAAAAAAACAGTAGGAAGGGAAAAATGAAGGGGGGCAAATCGGAGCGGGAGATGAACCATGAGAGACTATGGATTCCGAGAAACAAACTGAGGGTTCTAGAGGGGAGGGGGGTGGGAGGATGGGTTAGCCTGGTGATGGGTATTGAGGAGGGCACATTCTGCATGGAGCACTGGGTGTTATGCACAAACAATGAATCATGGAACACTACATCTAAAACTAATGATGTAATTTATGGGGATTAACATAAGAATAAAAAAATTAAAAAAAAATAAACAACAAAACACACACACACGCATAAAAAAATAAAAAAAATAAAAAGAAGAAAAAAAACTAATAATGTAATGTAGGGTGATTAACATAACATAATAAAAAAAAAGAAAGTCCATGTCATATACTCTTTACTATTATTCCAAATTCTTAATGAAGAATAGTAGAATACATAATTGTACAGATACGAGAATTAAAATTTCATTTTATACACTAAATGTTTCATTGTGGAGGAATAATAAATAACTTATGCTGTCTTTTTTCTCCATCTCTCTTTCTCCTTTTTTCTTATTATATAATGAACATGGATTAAACTTATAATCAGGATGACAAAAACATTTATGCATACGTCTGAGAAGCAGGAAATCACCTTCTCTTTTCTGGACTGTCAAAGCCTGGGCATTTGCAGTACAGTAGGGGAGAGGGAGCTTTCTATTCTCTCCCTCAGATTTCATCTCCATTCTTTAGCTCCATTCAGAGCTCCTCGACAGGTATAAAACCTAGGGAAGATGGAGAAATAAGGGGATAGTACAATTCCTTTGTGCCTGCCTACTTTCACAATCTTGGGCCTTATATATATTTAAAGTGGCTTCCCCCGGTTGGCCTAGTAGATAAGAGAAGCCAATTTCTGTCTGTGTTCTTCATATATTTCTCGCTGGGCTTCTCTCCAGCACTTCCTTGAGGTGGGCAGAAGCACCTCTGATTTGACTATCTTTAGGGTTTCCTTCCACAGCCATTGGACATCAAATGTGAAACTTTTAGGCCTTCCTCCTAAGGTCCCCCTCTCCTCCCACATGACCCTATAGGACAGAATATGCCATCACTAACCCCACATGGATTCCTCTGTCTGGGCCACATCTGGTCAATAGGAAGCATTCACCCATCCCTGTCCCAACAGATTTTAGGAAAGCTGGCTGATTCCAGTTGTAAGTGTAAATAGAAATCTAAAAAGGAAAAAACCCAATAATTTTCCCTGGTGCCAAAAGGGAAAGAGACTCCTTTTCTTTCAGACTATTTTCTTCAGAAAACTTGTAATTGTAAATTCTTTCTCTATCCCTTTGAGATGTATGCAAGTTCTTTATAAAGTCTAAATAAGCCACTTGCCAGCTTTACAACCCAAAAATATCTTTCTGGAGAATGTGGGGGTCATCTCTTTGAAATGTAGTCAAGGAAGATAGCACCTCTCTTTCCCAGTGGCAGGATAGGAGCCTGACTCCTAGGTGGGCTGCTTAGCACCACGTTGCAAAACTAGCTTCTGTCATAAAGATATAAAAGGTTTATTTTTCTTTTGGATAAAGCCAATTTGCTAACACAGAGGGTCACCCCAATATCAGGCAGATCTAGGATGAACTATGTGTGGCAAATGGTGCTGTGAAGTCCTCTTATTTGAGGACTAGTTATTTATTTTGAGATCATATCTGCTTGGCTATATGAGTGTGAGATTTCTTTCTGTCTTTGCAGTCTCTTTAGTGGACTGCCTCTGATGGGCTTCATATTCTGGTTTAATGCCTATTCAATAGTAAAATTGTTTTCTTTATCTTCTACTTTGTGAGAGGTTTTCTGGGCTGCGAGGACATTTTGGTTTTAATTAAATTTCCCCAGTACAGTACAGCAGCTCTTACTTTCTGGCTCTACCACCAAAGTCTTCCCTTCCCTTACCCTCTAAAAGTCCTCAGTCCACTGTCTATTTATTTTTCTTCAGTTATGAGCTAGGTACCTAACCTTGGCATTTCTGTAGGTTACCACCTCCTCCCCTTCTCCAAAAGGAGGGGTGTGAACTGTGATTATGGTAACAACTTTATCTAAAGAAATTTCTTCACTAATCACTTCTTTTCATGGTCTCTGACCTGTCCTTACAAACTTCATCTGCCTTAGGGTGCGACCGGGACATAGTGAAGAATTTCTTGGAAACTTAATTCTGCACATGGATGTGAGGGATTCAGAGTCACTTTTATATTCTGACACTCACTCTGGAAAACTTGTTCAAATGTGGAAAGTGTCCTATTCGAACAATTACAATAGCAACAATAGTAAAATGTACGTACTACTTTGGGAAAATAGAAGGAAAGAGCTATTTAATTTGCCTTGACGTGGACTACAGACTTTAACTGTACATCTGAAGATCTTTATAGGGAAATCTTTTGTTACTGTTGCTTGGTTTGGTTTATTGTGTGAACTTTAAGCCATGTTCTTTTTAGTGGTAACATATTCTAATGAACAGATCCCCCACCACAACCACACACACACTTTGGACTTTCATACTTATCATTGCTAGTGCACCTGTGAACTGAATTCATTTATTTTAAAGATTTTATTTATTTATTTGGCAGAGAGAGAGAGAGATAGCGAGAGCAGGAACACAAGCAGGGGGGGGTGGGAGAGGGAGAAACAGGTTTCCTGCCAAGCAGGGAGCCCGGTGCGGAACTCGATCCCAGGACCCTGGGATCATGACCTGAGCCGAAGGCAGACGCTTAACGACTGAGCCACCCAGGCGCCCTGAATTCATTTTTAAAATATCTCATGGTGTCTCCCAACAGTCAAGGCATACTATAATAATTATTTTTTGAGTAATGATATCTATAATTTACTTTAAAATACTTCAGTCATAGACAGTGTGATATCAGGTAAATAATGGTTTAAGTTACAGTTTAAGGAATTCCCTGATCTGAAATTCACATTCCAGGGGTAGTCAGATAAATTTTAATCTGAAATGTCACTCTCCAGAAATAGCTACAAGCCTCGGCGATCCTTAACCTGATTTAAAAAAAGAGGGTTTGCTATTTTGCATAACCGTAATGGGTTTTCATTTGTAAAATTAATGCTTATTAGCTAATGATTGCTGGAAATGGGTCCCCATTTGTGTAATTAATAATATTGGAAATACATTATCTGGAGAAAAGATTTTTAGAAACATCTCTCTAACCTTCATTAATAGGCATAAGGGTCTAGCCAGCCTTGGGTATGTTCTGTACACTGAGATATTGCTCTCCAGACCTGGTTCCAAACAAATTTGTCCAGATGAATCTTGGTCTCCCTTTATGTGATTTAAGTATTGTCACATTTGCTTTAGACAACTTTCCAAGAAAGGTTTCTCAACAACTCCCCCCACACCTCCACAAAGAAAAAGGAAAGCCAGGATTTTTTAAGCTCACGGAGGTTGTATGACGGTTTAATAAGTTCTTGTGGAATTTTGTCAGAGTTTACTTGCAGCCTAACTAGTTTCAGGTTATTGGAAAATAATAATCTATCACCTACCTCACACTGTTGGAGGTTGAACAAAAAGAACCTAATACTTCTGCATCAACCTGTTTTAGACCAGATCAAAACAGTCGGTAGGAGATGGGAGAAATAAGGATCACAGGGAGGGGAATGTCCGGAAACATTCTGCATATTGGAAAATGAATAATCATTTCTGCAAATTGGAAAATGAGGGATAATTTCCCAAGCTGAAAGGAAGGTGTGAGAGGAAATATTTCATCAGGGGAGTGTTATGAGATTGTCCCAAGGTTCAAAAGAGTATGCCTTATTCATTCATTCACCTAGAGAATGGCTGAAACTTTGAGGTTTTAGGGTACAAAGCTGGCAAAGGCAAGATTATGTAAGACTCTATATGATCTACAGAAGTGTTTATTAAACTTTTTAAAAACTTTTTATATTATACAAGCATAAAGACAAACTTTTATATTATACAAGCATAATTATATACAAGTATAATATACAAGCATAAAGACATAAAAAATGAACATTTCACAAAATATTACAGCAATGTACTCAGATGTTTTATATTCCACTCTATCCTTTTTAGTTTATTCCATTCTATCTTATCCCACTTAAAATGCTGGTTTTGAACAATAAATTAATTCTGATATATCAAGGGATCATTCTCCACAGTATGAGGAAAACTTTGAGGAAACTCTGCCCTATAGAAATTGGGAGCTACGAAAACATTTCAAGCAGGTTTTATGATGACTAGAAAGAGCATTGTTTCAGTAGTAGAGAGAATGGATTCAAGATGTGAGACTAGGGGTATAGAAAAGAGGTAGAAGATTATCACCCAGACAAAATACTGAGAGTATATGAACAGGACATTAGTTTTCTGGATTGCAGGCAGGAAAGATTTAGTAGAAAAGTGGGTAGAATTAGCAGGATTTGCTCACTAATTCTGTGTGGGTGTTGGGCGTTAATGAGAGAGGTGGTATGACAGAGAGGAAAGATTCAAGAATATTTTCTAGGCTAACATTAAATAACAAGTGTATGTATAGGAGAGATTCACAAAAATATGCAGAAAAACCACAGTTCTATTTGATCTATTTTCTAATAAGAGAAGCTTACCATATTCTGTTGTTCTCAGTGTGGCTTGGAATTTTCCATGATTCTGTGATTTTTTTTTAATAGAACATATCTTAGGAGGTATGCTGGCTATTTAGACCTTAACAGTTGTTTGATCAAATGCATTCCAAATCTGATGCTGCCTAAAACAGAATCCCTCTGGGCAAAAAATTCAAGGATGTGTATTGCTTAAGAAGATTCCCAATGGATTTTTGCAGCAGTCCTATGACTGGATTGTGGTTATTACTGCTCTTTATTTAACATATAAGAAAACTGAGTCTCCATGGCGTCTAGTGATTTCTCAAATCCTCACTATTTAGAGGCTTAGCTAGAACTAAAATCCATCCAGGTGAGCACCTTTTCTCCACTTCAGTGCTTTCCTTAAAACCTTCATACTTTATTATTCACTGATGACCTTGCCTTATACTTTCAAATTAAGACTATCTTGTGATTTCACCTTAAAATATTTCTGTACTTTCACATTTTCAACCTTCCTTCAGTTCTGTCAGTAAGATGTGCCCTTCTTTATTGCTAAGACTCCTCTCCAACTGTTTTTATGGCTCTCACTACCCCTTTATTCTTCTGAGATCAATGTGTTGTTCCATTTGCTTTCTAAGATCAATATTTTTCAGATGCTCCACCAGCATGTACTTTTTATAAACACTTCCTTTGGATAGTTGTATTACCCTCACTTCTTTGCTGTTTAGAAACCCCTTTTCCATATTGAGTTAGGATAGAAAATGAAATAATATTTAACTTTGGATAAAATACATATAACACTCATTATACCAGCTTTATTTATTTACTTTAAAAGTTCATTAAATATACAATTACCAACAATCTAAAAGATTAAGAAGTACTACTGAAGCTTATGTTTGTTAGATATTAAGATGCGTGTATGCGAGGGAGAGTATGCTGTATGTAAGAAAGGAGGTATTTATTTCACTCTATTTGACATTTCTATTTATTAAAGTAATATGTAAAATAAAGACTAAAATAGACAAGGATACAAGTTATGAATATTCTAATGATGTCACTATAATACACACTGTGGTGTCTAGTGAATTTAATTTATCAACAGAGATCAATAAAACATTCTGTCTTATCTATCTTAATTTTGGCATAGCGAGGGGAGGGTGATGATGATCTGGAAAATGAGAGTGACATATGAGTATTATAAAGTAAAAACTGTCTAGTTCTAATATTTTAGTTTTGAGAAATTAATGCCACTAAAGAAAAATTATGGAACTACCTGACCATAAAGTCTCTCGTTCAAATACTTCTGTCAAGTTTCATATACTTATGGATAATACCTCAATAAACCAGATCTCTTCAAGAGCAATTCCAAAATTTAGGAGGTAGAGTGGAAAGAACCCAATTTAATTCTGTCTTCTATTAGTATGCCTTACTTGTTAAATGATAAATCATAGTCTATAACCCTGCATCCTAATATTTTTGACAGATTAGAATTTCTTTATTTGTATGTATAGATAAGAGCCAAGGATTTGAAAGAAATAGATATTGGTTGAACACTGGCTCTGTCATTTACTACTAATATAACTATCATTGGGTTTCTTTGTAAAAATTAAATAAAAATTTGTTTTACAGAGTTATTATTGGATATATGGGTTTTTCATGCAAAGTAATGAGGATGTTGCCAGTTACACATTAGGGGCAAATAAAATGGTTTTGTTTTTAGGTTACCTATTTCCCCAAAGTTGGAGTAACGTCCCTTCAAGTGTCAAAATGTAAATATTTTAAAAACATTTTATTGAAAATCCTTTTACAAAGACTGCATATTTTTCTGCCACTTTAAACTGTGTAACAGAATTGAAATGTTATTTTTAATTAAAAAGGGTCTAGTGGCACCTGGGTGGTACAGTTGGTTAAGGGTCCAACTCTTGGTTTCGGCTCAGGCGGTGATCTCTGGTTGTTGCGCTCTTTCTCTTTCTTTTTTTTTTTTTTTAAGATTTTATTTATTTATTTGACAGAGAGAGACACAGCGAGAGAGGGAATACAAGCAGGGGGAGTGGGAGAGGGAGAAGCAGGCTTCCCTCCGAGCAGGGAGCCCGATGCGGGACTCCATCCCAGGACCTGGAATCATGACCTGAGCTGAAGGCAGATGCTTAATGACTGAGCCACCCAGGCGCCCCGTGCTCTTTCTCTTTCTCTCTTTCTCTCTCAAATAAATAAATAAATCTTTTAAAAAGGGTCTAAAGACATAGGGTTCCTTAAAGTTGTTCAGAGACCATGAATGAAAGGACAAGTGGGTGGTTACATGGAGACCAGCTTCAACCCTGTAAAATCACTATGGCTGTTTATATATCATGGTTCTTTGTAAGATTTTCAGAGAATACTGGTCTCTGCTGCTCAAAAATGCACAAAAAGTGAAACAATTATTAATGTATTATTTTACCAAAACTTGTTTTTGAGACACTTCATACATACAGCAAAGTTGAAAGACTATTGTAATAAACACCCATATATCTTTACTTAGGTTCATCAGTTATTAACATTTTGTCACATATGCTTTATATTTCTTTCTATATTTCAGTCTGTCTCTGTCTCTCTGCTCCTGTCTCTGTCGATAGATAGATGATAGATAAAAAGAGAAAGGAATCTTTTCTTTTTCTGGGCCATTATGATAACTCGCCCCCCCCAAGCATTTCAGCATTGCCTCCTACATACAATGCCATTTTTTTACATAAGTCTAAGCCCAATACAATGATCATGCCCAAGAAATTTAGCATTGAGATTATATTATATTACAAAGACTTTATTCAAATTTTCAATTTTCTCGATAATGTCCATTGAAGTTTTATTGGAAAATTCAGATACTGTATTGTATTTAGTTATCATGTTTCTTTAGTTTATTTTAAACTGAAACCATTCCTAAGCCTTTTTTGGCTTTCAGTGCATTTATGTTTTTTAAGAAACCAGGCCAGCCGTTTTACAGAATGAGTTTCAAATTAGATGTGTTTAATTGCTTCCTTCTGATTAAATTGAGATTTTTTTAAATGTTGGCAAAAATGCTACATGATGTCAATTTTATCCCATTATGTGTGATGTTAATTTTAATCACTTGGTTAAGGTGGTATCCACTAACTTTTTCCATTATAAAAGCATCTTTCCCCATCTACTTAACATGTAATCTTGTGGGGTGATACTCTGAGACTGAATATCCCATTCTCCCAGTACAATTTAGCCAATGGCTTTAGTATCCATTTCTTCTGCCATTTCTTCTACTTAATTAGTTAACCCACCTTCCATAGTTTTTCATTCTTGCCTCATGGTTTAACTTATTTTTTTTAAATTACCCATGTGGATTAATATATTCATTTTAATTCACCATGTTAAAATCTATTATTATCATAATTATTTCCATGCTAAAATTGTCTTCCATTGAGCCAGTGAAAGTTCTTCAAGCTACCTCTGCTTTTTTAAGCATTTCCTTACTTTCTGAAGTAAGTTGCATACCAAACTTCTGACATAAAAGTAGATTCTAGGCTTACATTTTGCTCTTCCGTTCCCACCTGGTTTCAGTTTCTCCAAGGATCTGGTTCACTTAATCAGAGGATGGTTTTTAGGAACCAAGATCAGGGCTTTGGGGTTGTTTGTTGTTACTTGGGTGTCATTGCTTCTAGGCCCTCTCGGTGTGTATTAAACCATATATGTACACACACACACACACAATCTTTTCTGTATCTAGCCGTTAAGATCAGAATGAGTATGTATGGATATCTTTGACTCTAATCTAATACCACAGGTTTTTTTTTTAAAAGATTTTATTTACTTATTCATGAGAGAGAGAGAGAGAGGCAGAGGGAGAAGCAGACTTCCCGCAGAGCGGGGAGCCCGATGCGGGACTCGATCCCAGGACTCCGGGATCATGACCTGAGCCGAAGGCAGACGCTTAACCATCTGAGCCACCCAGGCGCCCCTAATACCACAGGTTTTATTGTAGCCTCTTTTCTAACTTAACCTGTAACTTCTCTCTCTGACAGTAAGAAACCTGGCTCCCACCATTCATTTATCTATTTGTTTAATCCTAGTATACTTGTAAAGTAGTTCAGAGTTATTAACCCATTCCCCCATGACAAACAAATTTGCCAACTAGAGTACAAAATTTATGTATAATTTCTTTAGTTTTTACACTTATATTTTCCAATGACAACACCATTTTACAAAATTAATTACATCAGCTCCTTTTTTACCCCCATTGCTTATGTAAAGTTATGTCATACATTTGTAATATTGTCACATTCTTTTGTCAAAGTGCATTCTATTCAGGTATCCCATGACATCCTGGTTGATTTGTTGTTGTTGTTTTAGTTGGCAAATATTTGAGTTCACTCTTTTACAGTGTACAGTTCATTGCTATAGCATTCCGTATAGATTAGTTCCTTCACTTTAAAATTCTCTTGTTCATTCACTTTGTTGACAACCACCCTACTCCTCTAATCTCTGGCAACTACTGGTATTTACGGTCCTTATAAATTTGCTTATTCTGAAACATTATATGAATGGAATCATAAAATATGTAGTCTGTTGGTCTAACTTACTTCTCTTAGCAAAATAAATTTTCATACATGTTATGGCATGAATCAATGACCCATTCCTTTTATAGCTGAATATTATTCTATTATATGGATATACCACAATTTGTTTATCCATTTCCCTGTTGAAGCTTGGTTCCTTCCATTTTTTTTTGTCTGTTTGTGTTTAGCATTAGGCTTTTATATGGATATAGTTTACCATTTACTGGGGTGAACAACTAGAGTATGATTCCTGGGTCATATATTATGTTTGTGTTTAACTTCAGAAGAAACTGCAAAACTGTCTTCCAAAGTGGAAGATGACAATGAATGAGAGTACCTCTTGCTTTCCTATTCATTTTTGTAGATATATTTTATATCATAGTACATTACCAAATTGTTTTTTCTTTGGGTATAGGAGCTAGTCTTGAGGTTTTAAGTGTATTATCTGCAAATATAACTTATAGTCTTTTTTCCAATTATTATGGCTTTTATTGATTTCTCTTTAATCATAGCAGCTAATATCTCAAAAAAAATGTTCAATAGCAGTAGAGATTGTCAGAACATTGCCCTGTCCCTGACCTTAGTGAGATTGTCTGTAGTGTTTCTCCATTAAATAATTATGTGAGTGTGTGTGTGTGTGTAAATGTGTAAATATCCAACAATTCCTATTTTACTAATCATTTTTATCAGAAATTGACATTAGATTTTGTCAACATCCTTTTCCATTTAGTCAAGATGCATTGTTTCCTTATGTAGATAGTGAATTCAGTTTATTTTTTTTAGGAATTTTTGGGATTTTTCATGGATATTTATAGTGAGATTAATCTATCAAATTTTGGTGTGTTCTTTATCTTGTTTAATTATCAATTTTATATTGTTTTCAAAGAATTTATTTAAAACTTTTCTTTAATTTGCGGGGTGCCTGGGTGGCTTAGTCGGTTGAGCGTTCGACTCTTGATTTCAGCCCAGGTCATGATCTCAGGGTCATGGGATTGAGTACTGCATGGGACTCTGCACTCAGTGGGGAGTCTGATTGACTCTCTCTCTCCCTCCCCTTATGCCCCTGCCCCTGCCAGCACACTCTCTCTAATAAATAAATAAATCTTTAAAAAAAAGTTTTCCTTCACTTGTTATGATTTGAATTATCTGGTCTTTTGAGTTTAATACAGTTTCCCTGTGAAATTATCTGGGTGTGCTTGGTTTTTTGTTGTTGTTGTTACTTGTTGTTATTTCTTTCTCTCTTTTATTGTTAGATAGTTATTTAATACTAATAATGATTTAATAGTAATACTAATAATTATTTGTATTTCCTATGTATCTCAAACAAATTTGTGAAAACTCATATATGATTAATCAAGAATCTTTATTTTAATCCATCCAGATTCTAGATTTTCTTGATCTTTTCTGGGAAAAGTAGTTCATTTACCATGTCCAAAAGCTATTGGCTGTGTCCTTCATTTCCAGTCCTTTATTCACTCTTTTTTTTTAATTTTAAAATGTTTTATTTATTTATTCATGAGAGTCAGAGAGAGAGAGAGAGCCAGAGGCAGAGGGAGAAGCAGGCTCCCCGCCTAGCAGGGAGCCCGATGCGGGACTCGATCCCAGGACCCTGGGATCACGACCTGAGCCGAAGGCAGATGCTTAACCATCTGAGCCACCCAGGCGCCCCTTTATTCACTCTTTATTATTTTTGTAGGTGTTTGTTTTAACCAACTTAAAACTCCCTTTAATTTAAGTACTAATCATTACTATCACTAAGGAAGGAAGCTTCCTTCAAAAAGTGCAAAAAAGTATTCATTATAGGAAATGGCTGCACAATTCTACAATATTTTGTCTTTCCATAATAATTAACTCTTTCTGGGCTATACTTCTGTAGTTGCACTCTCTCTGCTGGCTGCTATGAATAGAGGGGTGTTTTATATTCATGTTGATGAAGAAATCACTTGTTGGTCAAAGTTTTAATTGAAAAAAATTTTTTATCCATTTCATAGCAGCATGATATTCCTGGTGTCCATTTATGCTATTAAAACTCAAAACAGGGACGCCTGAGTGGCTCAGTCTGTTAAGCGTCTGCCTTCGGCTCAGGTCATGATCCCAGGGTCCTGGGATTGAGTCCACATCGGGCTCCTTGCTCAGCAAGGAGCCTGCTTCTCCCTCTGCCTGCCTCTGTCTCTCTCTCTCTGATAAATAAATTTAAAAAAAAATCTTAAAAAAAAAAAACTCAAAACAAATCTATTCTTCAACTATACTAAGTCCATTTTAAAGTATTTAACACTAGTTTAGTAAATATATATCTCATATTTTTTTCTTCTAGGGACTTCCTCAAATTCACTCTAAGTCTTGTTATTAACTGTGTCTATATTGTTACCATCACTGAAGAGTTCCACCAGTTCACAGTGTTTGAATTTCTATGGCCAAGGCTCCCAATCACTTTTCACAACCATGCCATAGACAGGAAACTTAAAGAGCGAATTTCAGAAAGTAATATGCTAGACTAGTTAGTGGCCAGATGCTTCACTTTTATGAATAATTTGGAGAAGTAATCTGGGTTTTATCAACAATTAATTCCACAAATCACATAATTTTCTGATTTCAAAACATTTCCAGGCTTTCATATAGCCAAAGTCTTGGTACAAGAAGGAATATTAGGAAAGTGTTTAGAAATAAAAATGGTTTCATACTTAGGCAATTACAGACCTTCCCCTAAAGGATAATGCTACTTTACTCACCTCTTCCATTTTATAAATTTTGTTCAAAGCAAAAGTTATACTTTAGTATTACTATTTTCAATGTGTTGTCAGGATGCAAAAAGATTTTATGATAATTTTATTCCTACTATTTACTACTTTCTTCTCCTCTGCCCCCAAATGCAAACACAAATTAAAGTAACTTAAATAAAAAATAAAAACAAGAAAAAATTTAAAAATAAAAACAGAAGACCAAAAAAAAAATAGTAATAAAGGCAAATTAGAGTAACTTAGCTCTACCACCTACCCCCTACTACTGTTAACATCATTACCAATATTGAGTTGGGGTGACAAACAGAAAGGTACTTCGATGTTTTTTTGTTTTATTTTTTTCTCTTTAAGAGCAATTTCATGGTAATATCCTACTTGCTGGAAGGATTAAGGAGCAAGGGATATAAGGAATTCCTTATATGCCCAAGGATAAGAGGACAAACTCTCTCCTTTTGGCCCTCTCTTCCTAGGCAAGTACAAAATAACAAATAGATATGGGAAGAAAACAGGGACAGATTTCAGTCATTTTTCTATGCTCATTAACAAATGGAAAAAAATTAAGTCACTGCTTGAAAAAGCAAGGTCATTATAGCAAATGTATTTCTTATGGTTTTTAAGATCCCTTAATGTCACTTAAATTATTGCTAAAGTCTATGGCTTATAAATGACTAGTTTGTTTTTACTTCTATGGTAAGGAATGGTAAACAGTGATTTAAGAAACAGAGCACTTGGTGGAGTGGGGGGTGGGGTGGGAAGGATGGGGTGACTGGGTGATAGACACTGGGGAGGGTACGTGCTCTGGTAAGCGCTGTGAATTGTGCAAGACTGTTGAATCTCAGAGCTCTACCTCTGAAACAAATAATGCAATATATGTTAAGAAAAAAAAAAAGAAGAAGAAGAAGAAGGTAGCGGGAGGGGAAGAATGAAGGGGGGGAAATCGGAGGGGTAGACGAACCATGAGAGATGATGGACTCTGAAAAACAAACAGGGTTCTAGAGGGGAGGGGGGTGGGAGGATGGGTTAGCCTGGTGGTGGGTATTGAGGAGGGCACATTCTGCATGGAGCACTGGGTGTTATGCACAAACAATGAATCATGGAACACTTCATCTAAAACTAATGATGTAATGTATGGGGATTAACATAAGAATAAAAAAAAATAGTAAACGGAAAGAAACAGAGCACTTGGACTTTAAGTGCTTCTAGCTTTCATCCTGTTGTCCTTAAGTTATTGTGCACTTTGAAAATGATTTCTTCTTACATATAACCTGTTTGTGCTAAATTATGAGTTGACAAACTACCACCTTTGAGCCAAATCCAGCCTTCTGCTTATTCTTGTAAATAAAGCTTTATTGGAACACAGTAATGCTCATCTGTTTAGGTATTGTCTGGCTGCTTTCCTGCTATGATGACAAAGTTGAATAGTTGTAAAATATATGACATAGGTTGCAAAGCCTAAAATATTTGTTACCTGGGCTTTTATAGAAAAAGTTTGCCAACTCTTGTGCTAAATGATTATACTTTGGGGCACCTGGGTGGCTCAATCGTTAACCATCTGCCTTTGGCTTGGGTCATGATCTCTGGATCCTGGGATCGAGCCCGGCGTTGGGCTCCCTGCTCGGCAGGAAGCCTGCTTCTCCCTCTACCACTCCCCCTGCTTGTGTTCCTGCTCTTGCTATCTCTCTCTCTCTGTCAAATAAATAAATTCTTTTCTTTAAAAAAAAAGAATTCAAAAATAAATAAATAAATAAAATAAATGATTATACTTTGGTTCCCTTGTGGAATAGCTTACCTTTCTCTGTCTCTATTTTCTGTTACTTTCTGATTTAAATACTGTTTGTAGGAAAATGTTACCAGACAAGGGCCAGACTCAGAAGGACTTTCTGAATTTTCATTCATTATTACATATGAATGTGAATAACAGATTTAATTATCTTCTGCTCAACTTCAAGAGGAGAGTAGTAATGAATTCTCATAGATAGATGGATAGATAGATGATTGATAGATAGATAGATAATAGACAGATATAGAATATTTCTTCACATCAGTCTCCCATGTGATTTATAAATATTTTCTAATCAACTATACGAAAAACAATTCAATGAATTGGAGTTCTTAGGCATTGTCAGACCCTTATTTCTTCAGTAGCTCACCCAAATGCAATAAGTTAGCTCTTCCCATTTTTATCTACACTGACACCAAACCGAGTTCATTTTTATTTTATAATCGTCTACATAATTGTACCACTAGCTATCTATGGTGAACTGGTCATATGTGTCAATTAACCCTCCCTATAGCAACCCAAGTAAGATTTACAGGAATAAAACTGTATAAATCAAGAAGGAAAAATAGAACAGGAAAAGGTTAACAGTGGAAGAGAAGTATAAAACATATTTGAAAGACTGAGTGAGGGTGAAAGAATGACTAAGGAGACAGAAGAAGCTACAATCTAGTGACTAAATAGGAGGCTAGAGTTTAAAATTGAGAGATATCAAGTAAAAAGTCATAGTGGAACTACTGGGGAAATCTGAATGAAGTCTTTAATTAATACCATTATAGCAATATTAATTTCTTAGTATTTATAAATTGCTATGTTATGCAAGATGCTAAGATGAAGGGAGTCGGATGAACAATTTTTGTAAGACTTCTATAAACCTATAATTATTTCAAACTAAAACATTTAAAAAGGACATATTCCTGATAAGCAGTTCAGCATCTTGTAGGTAGAGACAGAAACATTAACAAAACACAACAATGAAAAAGAATAGCACACCACAAATGCTCTGATAATGGTTCCCTCAAGTCACCATGGAAACACAAGATATTATTGATAATCCAAACAATAGTATAGGAAATGGAGGGATGCCTGGGTGGCTCAGTCAGTTAAGCATCTGCCTCTGGCTCAGGTGGTGATCCCAGGTGCCTGGAGTCAAATCCCACATCCGGCTCCTTGCTCGGTGGAGAGCTTGCTTCTCCCTCTGCTTGTGTGCGCTCTCTCTCTCTCTGATAAATAAATAAATAAATAAATAAATAAATAAATAAATAAATAAATAAATAAAATCTAAAAAAAAAATAGTATGGGAAATGGAAGTGGATAGATACCAGGGAAATCTTCCTGGAGAAGATGTTTCCATACTCCGTTGTGAAGGATGAGTGGGAGATACCTAAGGAAAGAAGAGGATAAAAAATTCCAGGTAGATGTAATACCATGAGCAACAGTGATCAGAAACAAACATGACACATTCAGGGTTATTTAATATGAAGAGAAATTATTTTTCTTAGAGGTGGCATGTAAAAAGATGAGACTATAGTCATTGGCAATAAACATAATTAACAGGAACTTGTATAATAACCTAAATAATTCAGATTTTTAACTTAAAGAAAATAGTGAAAGTTGAGTAAAATTTAACAGAGATTGATATGATCAATTCTGTGTTTTGTAAATGTTATCCCAAAGGCTATGTGTAGCATGAGTTAGAAGAGATCAACAGTGGAAACCCAAAGACTATAGCTATTTTACTTTATTCCAGATGAGCAAGGGCATTAGAGATATTATTTGAAAAGACTGCAAGGTTCTAAACCCCATTAATTAGATAGAAATCAAGATGATTTAGTGTTGTTTGGATTAGAGACTATTGAAACAGAAAAATCTAGAATGGACTCAGATGATTTTTTAGGAAACTAGTTGTAGATTAAGTATTGGTTACCAAGACTTAGAAAGAAAGAGGTGAGTAGATTTGGTTGGAAGAAAAGACAGTAAGGAGCCATTTCCATTTTTATCTATTATTTTCAGTTGCCTATAGGAAAAAAAGGTATTTCAAGAGGCGATTGGAGTTCAACAGAATCACTCTAAATGAGCTATTAATTTGGAAGTCATTGCATACTTGAAGCATGGGGATTAAATATACTTGCCCAGTGAAAGTTTGAAGTGAAGAAAAGTAAAAATAATACTCTGTGAAACACTTAAGTGAACTGAAGGAAGAGAAAACTACAAAGGAAATTAAGACAAATTACCACTGATTTCTGGAGAAATAAAACAAGATAATTGTTTCCTAAGAGATAACAAAAGGAGTTTCAAGCAAAAGGGTAGGTTTTAAACTCTCAAATGGTTTGGCTATCAAATAATAAAATGAAAATATCTTGGATTTGGTAACTAGAAACTCATTGGTGAACTTGAGAAAGCTTTTAGAAGTCAAAGTGAAGTATGTTGAATGGGCTCAAGAAATATGGAGGAGATGACACTATGACTTCTGTGTGCAAATGATGAAATACATTAAAGCCTTCTTTATGATGGTGTGAATCACAAGCACATATATATGACAAATATGCAAGTACAGAGCTGGAGAAAGGAGAAAAAAGATAACTGATGGTAGAAAAGGCTCCCAGAGACCTCGAAATTGAGTCCTGGGTCCAAGTGTAAATTTTTTGTTGATTGAAAGACAAGATTCCTTTAATACATGAAAAGAAATAGAGAAGAGATAACCAAATAAATTACAGTAGAAAACTTCCCCGAGCTAAGGAAAAACTTCAGACTAAAATAACTTAACCTGTTGGGCAACTTTAATACAAGAGATAAATACCTATTCTACACAACCCCAGTGAAGTGTTTAAAGGGGAAATAGAAAAACATTCTTAGAGTTTGAAAAAGATAAAAGAGATAACAAAAATGATGAAAATAAGCTTGGAATTAGAATGCTCCACTCCCTGCAACACAGGAAACTAGAAAAGGCCAAGGGATATGTCCAGATTGTAACAAAAAAAGAACTATAATCTAACAACCTCATCCTTTCACTTGTGAAGGACATATGAAGACCAAAATGGACCCTTTATACTTTTCAAAAGAAATTACTGAATTAAGTTTTCTATGTAATGCACCTCCACCCTCATTTTATTTAAGACTATTTAAATGTCACTTTTTAAAGAGGATTTTCCTAAACACCCCAACCAACATTGCATCACATCTACCATCTTACCTTCATATGATTTTCCTTGCATCATCACCTAGTAATATATAGTTATTTGTCTATGTTTTTCACTGCTATTTCTCTGATGCCTACAACATCTAGAATCTGAGTGCTCAGTGAATATATAAACCAGTTACTGAAAATGAACTTTATGCCTTTATTGTCTCTTATAAGCAGAAAGGAATATTCTTTGCTTTAAAAGAAAGAGAACATAATGAACTTGTGAACATGAGGAAAGTGGTCCAACTTTTTAATTGTTTTGGACAGTTGAAAAGGTAATTAAGGCACGCCCAGAGGGATTGCTTAAGAGCATTTAATGGGTCATTTACTCATTCATCCAGCCTACATTTACTGAGTTCTTACTGTGCCAACATTATCGCTTCCCTCCAGCCCTCTCAAGGACTTCGCTCTTTGGGTCATTTGAAATTCGTGTCATTGCTTACTACCTCTTACTCATCACTCCCTTTCTGTTGGGGGTTTCCAGCAGTCATACAAACATGCACTAGGCAATCCCATCCTGAAAAACGTTTTACCCCTAATTCCACATCCCACTTCAACCTCTACTCAAGTTTTCTGCTGCCCTTCACAGCCAAATATTTCCTGTTTATATTATCACAATTATTCACTAATTTTTAAAAGTGGAAGAAGTTTTAAATTATCAATAAATACAGTGACTCATGTAACATTCGCCTGTGCAACACCTTAACTAGGATTACCAAATATTAATATTTTCTCATATTGCTTAAGATACTATTAACTCCTAAGAAATAACACATAATTAATAAAACTGAAGTTTCTTTTTTATCACTCATAGTCATTCCCCTCCCCACTAGAAAAAAAACACTATTATGAAGGTGGTATTTATCTACCCTCTACAAGTTTATAAATGTTTAAATCTATAACACTATTTATGTTTTTAATTTATATAAATTTAGAATACTGAAGGTCTTTTGTATGACCAGCTTTTTGTATTTAATCATATATATCTGAGGTGTTTCTATGTCAACAGATATAGCTTAAGTTCATTCATTAATTATATTATATTGCTTCTTCATATGCATATAAAATTTTTACTTATCCATTCCCATGCTGATGTATAGCTATTTCAACTTTTCATTATATTTTATGTCATTATCTTTATGCATTACTCTTTTGCAACCTCAGCTCATATCCATCATGAGTTAATATTGTAACAGCTTAAACATCTTCCATGAATAATTTTACTTAAGTAATTTATTACCATATCTCACCAATGTTATCATGTGAAAGGATGATTATGGCAACATGTGCTGTATGAAAATAAACTTTGGAAGAAAATAAAAACATTGAAAGGGTGACTGGAGGAAAGGAGTTAGGACACTAACATTAGCAGGGGAAGAGTTAAGAATGCAGGAGAAACTTGGTTATAATTCATGCCAACAGCATGTGGACATGATTAGCAATATCAAATAATTAGATTCAGAATTTTAAATGTTATTGATGACCTTACCAAGTGTAATTCCAATGGAGTAGTAGGATAGAAGCCAGATTAAGAAAGATTATTGTGGACAAATGAAAAAATTGGAGAGAAATTACCCTTTCAAAGAGTTTGATTAGAAACACACACACACACACACACACATTTTGGAGGAAAAGCCTGGTTTAAAAACTTGAAAATGTTGCAGTCTTAAAGAAAAAGAAAAGTTGAAATCACAGGGAGGAGTAGTACACACAGGAAGATTTGTTTAGACTGGATGAGAAATCATTTCTTCTTATTAAAGAAAGATGCCCAGGAATTATTTGTGTTTTAACATTAATTTACAATTCAGGAAAAACAAGTGTAAGTGTGACAAAAATGCCCGCTTCAGTCTTCCTCACAATAATGTTAAATGCAGAACACTGTGAAGGACTATCTAGACTGATAATTTTTTTGAGTATTACTCAAACTTTTTAGTCACATTATAAAGGAACCAAATATTGTCAACCTGTAAGAATTCAGCTTATCATTTAAAAATGAAAACTAAGTAAAAGCACTACGCAGTGAATAAAGTTGTGGATGACATTTCCATGGTTATAAGCATTAAACTTTAAATTTAAAACTAAAGATAAATCATAATAAATCTTGAAAGAATTGCTATATACTATAAATCTAGATTAAGAGACTAGAAAAGTAGAATGAAAGTCTAGATCAAATGTGCAATATAAAAAAGAAAACATAAAAAAAATTACAAAAACAAAAAAACTTGCTCCATATAGGAAAATAATTTTATAACTAGATACATCTATAATACTAATAAATAGATTGAATTTCATTTATATATTATAATATTAGTGAAAAATCAAACTTATTCTGAAATAACACTTGGGTTAAAGGGAAAATAAAATTGAAATAAAGAATACAGAAAGCAATGATACTAAAACAAGTGTATATTAGAACCTGTGAGATCTAGCTAAAATGTGCCCCCTAAGGATAAATACGAATTAAAAATAAGAGGCTTAATTTTCCCCATTGAAAATAAAGGAAGAGACTCCACACCCCCTCCCTTGTCCCAGAGCTTTTACTTTCGAATACATGTAATTATAAGGGCTTTATTACTTTGAAAAGCATGTAAATCTTTTTAAAGCCTAAATAAACCTCTTAACCAGCTTTACAACTCAGGACTGCCTTTCTCAAGAACCTAGGAACCATCTCTCTGAACTATAATCATCAAACAAGGAAGAGACCCTATATCCCAGTGTCTGTAGGAGAATAAGAGCCTAAATTCCTCTGATGCCTTGTCGCAAAACTAACTTCCACTATAAAGATAGGAGAAATTTATTTTTCCTTTAGGTAAAACCAATTAGCTAACACAGATGGTTACCTTCAATTACCAGGTGAATTTAGGATGAACTACATGTGACAAAGGGTGCTATCAAGTCCTTTTACTTGAGGGGTAGTGATTGTTCATCCTGAGAACATATATGTGATGGGTTGTATCCTTGGCTATATATATATATGTATATGTATACACACACACATATACAGAATATATATGTGCTATCTTTAGAGGATTACCTATGATGCCCATCACATCACATTCTGGTTTAATGCTTATTCAATAATAAAAATGTTTTCTTTTCTTCTAACTTTGTAGAAAAGTTTTCTGAGTTGGGAAGAGATTTTTTTTTAATTATACTTCTCCAACACCAATGGAAGATTCAGTGCTTAAGTACTCATATTACAAGAGCTCAAAAGTAAACCAGAATAAATAAAGTTTTTTCTTAATATTTTTCACCATGTTAATAAATCAGATGAAACATAATTACATGATAATATCTTGTTATTCTCTTTTAATAAAAAATCATCAACAGTTATTTGGAATTAAGGTGTTGTAGGTTGTTCTTTCCTTATGATGCTTTCTTACAATACTAAACATGCTCTTACCAT
Organism: Neomonachus schauinslandi; assembly: GCF_002201575.2. Taxonomy (NCBI): domain Eukaryota; kingdom Metazoa; phylum Chordata; class Mammalia; order Carnivora; family Phocidae; genus Neomonachus; species Neomonachus schauinslandi. Next base: position 74,564,789 of record NC_058414.1, on the reverse strand, counting down.
ATGACCCAAAAATTGCACTACAAAAAGCTCCATTTATCCCAGCAAAATGAAAACTTACATTCACACAAAAACCCATGTGCAAATGTTTATAACAACTTTATTTGTAATAAATTCCAAACTAGAAACAACCCAGTGCCTTTCTAAGGGTGCATCATTAAATAAATGATGTAGGAACAAACTATTTGTACATGCAACAACTTGGATGGATCTCAGGAAATTATGCTGAGTAAAAAAAAAAGCCAATATCAAAAGATTATATAATGTAGCATTCCATTTATACACAATTTTGAAATAAAATTCTAGAAATAGAGGACAGATTAGCGATTGTCAGTGGTGAGGGAGGTGTGGAAAGACAGGAAGTGGCTGTGGTTATATAAGCATAGCAAGAGTAATCCTGGTGATGGAATTGTTTGTTATCTTGACTGTGTTAGTGGTTACATGAACTTAAACATGTAAATGTGTACATAACTATATATGTAAATACGCACACACATACACGGACAAGATCATATAAAACTTGTAAAATCTGAATAATGTTGAAACTATGTATCAGAGTCAGTTTCCTGGCTAATATATTGTACTGTAGTTATGTGAGATATTACCACTGGGAAAAACTGGCCTAAGAGTATATGGGAATCTCTACTATTTCTTAAAATGCATGTGAATCTATAATTCTCTCAATTTTTTTTCCTTTAAAGTAAATTGTGAAATATTTAAACCCAGAGCAACTCAACAAAGAACATTGCTTTGTTTTACTTAGCGATAGCATTCTGTATTTCTGTTGCAGAAAGGAATTTTTTTCTGAAACTTTAAATCATAAATAAACCATGCCTGAAATTATCCCCTTGATCCCATCTTACACTGGGAGTTCTTTTCATGTATTCGAAGTCACAGAGTTGATAGCATAAGCCCACCATGCTGAAAGACAAAAGCTCTTTTAATAAATACATAATGTTTCTCTAATCTAGTAAAAGCTGTATTGCTCACGTAATCCTTGTTTAGAATTCAATGATAAGTGTAGGACAAAACTACTAAATATTAACATTTCTGTATAAATCTTATACATATTTACAAAAAAATCACACACACACACAGAATTTAGGTGTGATGTTATGATACTCCACAAAGCCCTGGTAACTACTCATTTGGTATATTGGAAACATTTTGTCACAAGGTCACACATTTTTTAAAAATGTGAAATGTTTATAAAATGTAAATTCTAACTTTCCATGAAGGAATATATTCTGAGTAAGCGATAAGCATTTTTCAAAGAATTGGGTAACTTCCAATAGGCTGCAAATATGAAACCAAGCATTATTTTTTATTTTTTTTTAAGATTTATTTATTTATTTGGGAGAGAGAGAGAGCATGCAGAGGGGAGGGGCAGAGGGAGAGGGAGTCTTTAAACAGAAGCTACATTGAATGCAGAGTGGTAAGCAGGGTTCAGTCTCACAACCCTGAAATCAAGACCTGAGCTGAAACCAAGAGTCGAACACTCAACCAACTGTGCCAACCAGGTGCCGCAATTTTAAAAAATAATAAATGGAAGTTTATAAAATATAAATTTTAATATTAAATGAAGGAACTCATTCTGAATAAACAACCTCTTGGGGAATTTAAAACACAATGTGATATAACAACAAAACGTATTGTTAATTGAAGTAAAAACATTTATTATCCTTTTGTACCATTCTTTATCAAGTTTGGGACAGGAAGTATCTGAATGATATCTTGAGGGGTGCAAGTTAAAATAAGGATGGGACATCATCACAGGAATATGGTAGCTCCTGTGCTAGGATGATTGATAGGTCATATTTTAAAAGTCTCAACTCATGTAAGGAGGAGATGAAGGGAAAACTACATCAAATGCTTCAAAAATAAAATATAAGGTCACATCAAGTTAGAAACAGAAAAAAAATTATGGATTGATTTTAAAAAATCATAAAAAGTCTAAATTAAAATATGAAACTGCCATGAGAAAAAATACTTGACAGTATAGTCACTTATTACATAAAAACTTCCTTTCCCCAGGCCCTGATGCCATCAAAATAAAGCCAAAAGAAACTTCTATGAGCCACAAAAAGAAGTAGTTTTATTGGATTTGACTGGCTTAGTCTTCGTGATTGTGGGTGGGATGAGAGCAACATATAAAAAGATCATGGGTATACTCTCTCAAGAAAACTAGTTTTCCCTTCTAGTTGAAATGGAGTCTGTAAAATAAGGATGATGGGATGATGGTGGTATGAGGAAAGTTACCCTTCTGAATATTCTGTAGGTGAAAAGGAATTTCTGGATCATATCATTGAAATATTTAAATTGTTACATTGAAGCTTTATTCATTTGAGTATAAATTTGAAAATAAAAACTTATCCTATGACAATATTGTTTGGCTTTATCATTACTATTCTTAAGAAATGTTAGGCTTAAAGGGATCTCAGATTTGGGCTTCCAAATTTTATGAACTGAGTTAAGAACATTGAAAAATGTGACCTAGAATGTGCATAGAAATGTCTTTCCACCATAAAAACAATGCTTTATAGAATTTGTAGATGTGACCAAAAGTTTATATGGTATGTATGTCCCTGTCTTCAAGAAGTTTTTATCTGGATATGGATATAAACTGAATGTGTTAATTTTTTAAAAAAGGAAAAAACACACACATTTAATTATGCACTTTATTTATTTGTATAGGTGCATTGTCTTATAGCAGTGGTCCTCAAACTTGAGTATGCAGTAGAATCAATTAGGGATTTGTTAGAACACAGATTATGCGGCCCACTCAGGGTGTCTGACTAAGTCTAAGGTGGAGTCTAAGAATTTTCATTTCTAAAAATTTCCCAGATGATGCTAATGTTGCCAATCTGAGGACTACATTTTGAGAACCATTACTCTAGAGGAATTCAGAAGAGAAAAGATACCATTGAAAAGCAGCGTAGCTGAGTGTGTTTTGTATGGAGGAGGTAGTTCTTACACTGTGATTAATACAGATTTATACTTGATAAGAATTCTTTTCAGGGGCGCCTGGGTGGCTCAGTTGGTTAAGCGACTGCCTTCGGCTCAGGTCATGATCCTGGAGTCCCAGGATCGAGTCCCGCATCGGGCTCCTTGCTCAGCGAGGAGTCTGCTTCTCCCTCTGACCCTCCCCCCCTCATGCTCTCTCTCTCTCTCATTCTCTCTCTCTCAAATAAATAAATAAAATCTTAAAAAAAAAAAGAATTCTTTTCAGGCTGGTTATGGTAAATTAAATTTAATTATTACTGTTACCTTTTTTTTGCTTTTGCTTTTTTCCTTCGTCTTCTTTTTCTTCTTCTCTTCTTTTGGCTGACATTGTCTCATCAATCACAATCTCCATTTTTTATTAAAAGAAATGGTGTTTTTATCCTAGTAGTTCAAACTGGTATATTCCTATCTGGTCCAGAGCAATTTCCCAATAACATTTTCCAGGCTACATATATAACTTGTTTCAAACATCAGTGTCTCTTCTATTAACCAATCAAGCTGTTTCCACTGACCACAGCAAACTTCATTATTGAAGCAAAGGAGACCAAGTTGGGGTGCGATAATGAATGTCATACACAGATAAACTCTGCAATGTCAGCAATGTTTGCTCAATATTTCCAATTGCAAAAGCAATATAAATAGTGAAATGTCAGGGTAAAGATATAATAGGATGTAGGTACATAGGTCAGATTTTCATTTTATATTATTCAATGGAAAATTTTACCCACAGGAACTTTCTAAAAACTCCAATAAACTTAGTTTTATTTTTGAAATATGGGAATTTCTTTTGTTTGGTTGGTTATTTTTTCCGATTAAAATATATCATATTTACATAAAAATATAATAATACTTAATGTTTCTTCTCTCCAAATTATGTTTGGTACTCAATATGGAAAGGGAGAGGGGCAGGAAGATTCATTTTAACAATAGCTAAGAAATGGTTTTAAAACAACAGAATGTACTTTAAGATGTATTTTCCAACATGTTCACATTAAGCATTAAAGTATATTCACAGCATTTGTACAGGTAGATATTGATTATATATGTCTTCTACATCATTCACATAAGCATCATTTTATGAGTGATAAAATCTTTAAACGGTGGCTCAAGGCTTTTACTTTATGAATAATGAAAGAAAAGAATCAAATCCCTCTGGGCCCAAACTAATGTAGTAACAGTCCTCTGGACATCATAAGTTTGAAGTAAATAGGCGGGTTGAGTGGCAGACACAGAGCAGCCTCCACTTTCCACTGCCTAACCATGCCACTGAGCATGCAGAAAGTCCCTGCTCCAAGGCACCTTTGCAGTCAGCCTCCCAGGGACACTCCAGGCCATGGTTCTCTCTGGGAGCCTTCTGGCTCGGGAAAACACACAACTTTTCATCTTTCATTTTTTTTTTGTTCTTCTTTTCCTTTTGCTTTTGAGAAGAGCTATTTGGATAAACTTCTTTATTATTCATTTCCTAAGGCCAAAGGGAAAACTCAGTGAACCTTAGTAATGCAACATTAATTAAGCTGAGATTTTACCAACCAAGAGATATATAACAACAATTAATATATTCAGTCCCTGCACACACAAAATACAGCAAAATAGACAGACTTCAGTATATTTTTCCAGCATGTAAGGGAATAATTCTCTTACCACAATGCTTTCTATAAAATTCTATAAATTTTTTTTTAATCCCAATAGCTACAGAGACTATGCTTCCACAGGCAGGATTAAATTTTAATTGATTCAGAAGATCATAATAGCAATTGTAAACACTTAGTGTTAACCATGTCCACCTGTTCTAAACATTTGACTTGTATTCTTTCCTGGGATCTTTATGACATGATAACACAGGTACAATTATTTTCACATTTTACAAAAATTGGAGGCACAGAGAAGATAACTAACTTGTCCAAAATTATACAACTAGGAAGTGGCAGAGCAAGAATTAAACTGAAGCAATCTGAAGCTAGGGCTATTCTAGCTGAGGTCCTATACTGCCTCTCTCCTGTCATATGGTTAGTTTTCTCATTATGTTTTGTTTGTTTTTACTAAGTGCCACGCCTATGACTCAGTTACAATGATATGCATGTGAGTGAGTATGTCTGTCCTGTTCTTATATAAACATATAGCACTTCAGGTAAAATGCAATACATTGAAATGTATAAGATTAAGAAATTCTGAGAGAAATACAGACACAGATACACTTATGGAGGAAAACTACTGGTCTTTTAAGGCCTTGCAGCATATTCAAAACATAAAAAAAGCCTGTCTTTAAATAAATCTATTTGTGTTATAATAATTATTCTAAGAGACAGAATTAAGCCAAATTGTCCATACTTTATTTAAATAGTTGAAAGTGTGTATCAAGGCTTCCTCTGGAAATGACTTAAAAATCACCCATTGTATTATAAAAATTACCCACTGGATATTAAAATTACCCAGTAGATGTTATAATTTTATACAAATTATAAATGGAAATGTCTTCAACTTTTTTAATTTCTTGGGGGTTATTTACCTGGTCTCCCTAGAAGCACTACTCCTATGACAGACTAGCTCTTATGATGGATAAACATTAATCGTCCTCCAAAATGTATTTCTTGGGTTACTATGACATAAGTGTTTACTTATACCAAATTCTAGGCTTCAGAAATTTGCATTGGATAGTGTATTATTAAACAAAAATTTGGCCTGTGTTCTATTTGATACCATTTACAACTAAATGGGTAAGTCTTCTAGGAGGCAAAAAAAAAAATTAATCTATAAACCTCATCTTTTTCTCTTATACTATATTTTTGTGTCCCTTCCTACTTAAGATAAATGTATGTTACCATTGTGAGAACTATGTTACAGAACTATGAACTTAGTGTTAATCAAGATATGATATACTTAATAATATTTGCCATAATATTTTTGAAATATTATAATTATGTTAGAATTCATGATAAATGTAAATACACACAGATATAAATATATGTTTCAAGATGTACATCTGTATATTTATACAAATATACCTAAGGAAAAATGCTAAGTCCTTTGCAACATCCTAACCACCCCCTTGCACATTTCAGATATTTCTGGGTCATCCTCAGTCATGTCATTATGCATCTCTATATTGAGAAAATAGCAAAAAATTTATATAAAGATTAAGAGAAGACTTATGTTTGTAGACTTGAAATAGTTTATTTCTTATAATTTTCCTATAGCATTTTCAGGTACCTTTGTTTTATGTGTCATTTATAGAGCCTTATGATTCCAAAATTAAGAATAGCAAAATAATACAATTTGATCTATCATTTTATTGGCCAGTAACCTAGTAGAAATAGAACCTCAAAGTTTTGAACATTGCCATTGTCTGATATGTAAATACTATCTCATTAAAATATATGTGTGATGTATTTTTAAACTTTATTCAGGAAAATAAAAAAGAATTTTCAGCTTCCGCCCTAAATTTTTAAGGCTGGACTTCTTATCTGATTGATACTGACTAGTTTGCTTACACTTCAATCAGCCCAAGATTTTTGTATAAACCAGTTACCTGAGATGAGAAGTCTTCTCATTATAATGTGCAATGTATATTGTCTCCTTTTTAACCACTTTTCTTATCACAAAGGTATATGTCTAAGCTTCTCAAATATCCATTTAAATGTCTGCTGCATGTATTCTATTTGTGTCAAGTATGATATGAAAGAAAAAGCTATTCTTTTGTTTCTAATTTGTACACACTTGAGTTCTTTTTCATATTTTCTCCTGCTAAAATTTAGAAAGGTTACTTATAAAAAATTATAAGTATTCACAATGTTATTTACAGCATAGTTGTTTCTGTATGTGGAATAAAACTTTGACATTACTTACTTGTGATTTGCCCCTAGAGATAGACTTAGAGGGAAATGATAGAAATATTGATTGTCAGTTTGTAGAAAAGCAGTAATCTTTATAAGTGACATAAGGCTGAACTCATATATTTCTACAAAAAGATAATTTTGGGGATGAATCCAATATATTTATTTTGGAAATGAAACTTTCTAACTTACATACAAATAAATTATAAAGTCACTAGGCTGACAGGAAGTAGCAATTGAAATACAGCTAGCTCTGTTACTTGAGCCTTACAACATTTTTTGCCTGAAGCCCATTATGCAAACCCATCTATTAGGAAATATTTAAAAGGAAAAAAAACAGTGTTTCCTCTCTAGGTTAACCATTGAGTTCAACACAGACTTGAACATGTTCTTGATTCCCACCCCACACACTTCACCTCAGAATATTAGATATAAATTTACCTGAAGAGAGCATAAAAGAGATATATTTTCTCCAAGGTCCAGTTATACACAAAAAAATGAAAAATTGGCGCTTCCCCTATCTCCATCTTAATCCTGGGAAATCATCAGGACTTCATGATCCCTGAAGTCTAGATTCCTTATACACAGGGATAATCCACATTATTTTGCCTGTTTTTATGCAAAAGGATGAAACTGACAAGTGGGGCACCTTATGTTAAGATCCTGGGTAATATTATGTTTGATGTGCCAAGATAAAAATATGAATGTGTCTTATAATGATACTAAAGATGACCTCAGCCACACACGTGGAAGGCAGTGAAGTTTCTGAGAACTAATAGAAAGAAAGTCAGAGTTTCTACAACAGTCATGGAGATCTGTGCCTGCTTGAGAGGAACTCCTTGGAGAGGCAGAACATTATATGGGATGGTCATATGGATGCCCATGAAAACCTGGCAAAGGGTACCCTGACTATGGGTGACTGGGAGGAAGTCTCATACCAAACTTGGCATGGAGGAATGGAGTTAACAGGAAATTTATTCACCCTGGCACTGCCTTAGTTCTTTCTCCAATTATACTCTACTGGCTAGAAAAGCTACCTGCTTGAAAGGATATGCATTGGGAAGTAGAAAAAGGTGGGAGGAAAAGAAGAGAAATTGTCTGCCTCCTCTCTATCCAAAATTCTTCACTACCACTGAATGTCTTGGTAACCACTTTTATAGCTATAACTAAATTCAGCACAAAATTTAAAAGGCTATTAAAAGACTTATGAAAAAGGAATTTTCAAGTAAAGTACAATGTAATTTTATTATGATATTTTTACGTAAGATGTAGATATAGATAAACTATATTCAAATTATGAAAGGGAAGGCTAATTGTATTATATCTTTAGGTTATATGGCAGAGCTCAGCATATCCTTTGATACCAGTATATAACCTGATTATAACTATCTTGAGTAATCTTAATCAGTGGCAAAATCAATACTCTTAAAACTTAATGCATTGGAAGTTCAACTTCTGCCTGGGCTGTATAAATCTGGAATGAGCAACAGTTGGATAAACTATAATGAGAAATAACTAGATAAAGTACAAAATAATAATTTTCCATGAACTCATTAAAGAGCTGAGGTCCCTGGGCAATGAGACTCAAGGAGAAACAAACTCCTTCAAGAAGAGATATCTAAGATATCTCTATGGATACAGAGAGACTAGATGCCATACAAGTGGATAAGAAAAAAAAAAAACCTGAAATTTTGATTAACTGATAAAGGACAAGTGTGAGCTAACTGGCAGTTTAGAACCCCTGAGAGATCCAGACTCAAAAGGATTTCACACTCACTTGCAAGTTCTCTTCTAATGACCTCTATTAGTTACCCTCAAGAAAGATTGGAGGCAGGGTAAATGATCAGAGGAAAGCCCCTGTGGTTAGGCGAGGATGCAAGAGAGAGTCAACTGCCACTGTGGAAAAGGCACAAAACTTCACACTACTACCTGGATCCTTCTCTTATACAGAATCTTATAAGATTCTTTCTGGGGGATGGACAGGAAATATTGTCACACTTACGATACAGTGAAATGTGCATTATTACCAGTATATTGGTTAGAAAAGAAAACCTATCTTTGGGGAGAAACAGGCTAGGAATTCATACCAATATAACCATAGGTCTACCACTGAGGAGGGGGAGAAATCTTTGTCTGACACAAGGCCCACCATACATATAAAGTGGACTTTGGCTGCAATAGGAAAGATAGATTGGAAAGATGAGGGAGCTTTACTCCACTTTCTAATCACAATGCCTGTCTAATACTAAGCTGGACCAGGAAAATACACTGCCCCTCACCACAAGCCTTGGCAAGCATCAAGTGAGAAGGAACAGCATTCTACCACCAAGAGGGTGGAGAGAGACCTTTTTTTTTGTACAGGAATGCTGTAATGGTTGACAGCTCCTAATGGAACATTAACACAGAAAAACTTTCCTGATCCTTAGCCTCTCTATTAATAATCACAAGGCAGTGGTAGACCACTGCTGGATGAATTTGATGCCTTTGGTACACAAACTGAGAAAAACAAACACAAAACTCAAACTCACCTCTGCTCCTGAAGAGAGTGACTCAACTACTCACAACTAATAGCCAGACAGAGAAAAAGTCATGCTCATTTCGAAGAACAAATATTATTTACCTTATTCTTTACTATTCTACACTGAATGACTGGCAATCAATAAAAAGTTATGAGACAGATAAGTATGAAAAATATCTAACTTGGTCAAAGAACAAGAAATCAACAGAACCAGAAATGGAGATAATCCAGGTGTTAAAACTATCAGTCAGGGATTTTAAACACATGATGGTTTTTATGTTAAATGATCTAAAGGAAATAGTAGACAAATTCATAAATATATATGCAATTTCAGTAAGGAGATGGAATCCCTAAGATGCTAAGAAAGTGATTAACTTGAAGTAGATCAGTACAAATACCCAAACTGAAACACACAGGGAATAATGGTGGAGGGGTGAAAAAAATAGCACATCCAAGAGTTATAGAATAAATAGTATCAAGCTGTCTAAAAAACATTTAATTGGAGTCCCAGAAGGACAAGAGAAAAAGAACAGGGCAGAACAGTGTGGGAAAAATAAAAAATTAAAGGCTCAAATCTTAAAAAAATAGTGAAATATTTTAAACCATATATCCAAGAAGATGAAAGATCCTATGATAAATACTAAGTGCATACACATAGTTGTACAGACATGTCATCTTTTCAAATTGCTGAAACCAGAAATAAGAAAATCTTGAAGACAGCCAGAGAAGGGGGGAAACACAATACATACAGAATGACCAAAGATAAGAATTTTAGTAGACTTTTCTCAGGAACTATGAAAATCACAAGTCAATGGAATGAGTTCTTTATAGTACTCAACTTAAAAAAAAAAAAACAACTGTCAACCCAGAATTCTCTAATCAGTGAAAATATCTTTACAAAATGAAGATGACGTAAAGACTTTTTTAGACAAAGGCTGAGAAAATTCATTGCCAGCACAGACACAATATAAAAAATGTTAAAGAAAGTTCTTTAGGCAGAAGGAATACAAATTCAGCCAGAAACATGAACCTTCATGAAGAAATTTTGAGCTCTGGAAACATAAAAATGAAACACAAATAATAAGCTCTTTTTAAAAAGATTTTGTTTTTTATTTTTATACTCTACTATTTTACTATATTAATTTATGGAAAGTATTATCTCTTAAATCTTGACATTTTTGTTTATAATTTGTCTTAAAACACTGTTTTTTTGTGGGTTTTTGTTTGTTTTTAAAAAAGGAAACCATTAGGGGCGCCTGGGTGGCTCAGTTGGTTAAGCGACTGCCTTCGGCTCAGGTCTTGATCCTGGAGTCCCAGGATCGAGTCCCGCATCGGGCTCCCTGCACTGCGGGGAGTCTGCTTCTCCCTCTGACCCTCCCCCCTCTCCTGCTCTCTCTCTCTCATTCTCTCTCTCAAATAAATAAATTTAAAAAAAATCTTTAAAAAAATTAAAAAGGAAACCATTAGTATCTTGATTATACTATGTAGAATTGGTCAAGTAAAAAAAAAATGTGGGCACCTGGGTGGCACAGTCAGTTGAGTGTCCGACTCTTGGTTTCAGCTCAAGTGGTGATCTCAGGGTCATGAGATCGAGCCCCTGTGTCAGGTTCTGTACTTAGCGCAGTGGCTGAGTGGCTCAGTCAGTTAAGCATCTGCCTTTGGCTCAAGTCCTGATCCCAGGGTCCTGAGATCAAGCCCCACCAGGGGCTCCCTGCTCAGCGGGGAGTCTGCTTCTCCCTCTCCCTCTGCCCCTCCCCTGTTTGTGCTCTCTCTCTCGCTCTCAAATAAATAAACAATCTTTAATAAAAAAAAAAAGACTCTCTCTCCCTCTGCCCCTCTCCTGTGACATGCTCTCTCTCTCTCTCTCTCTCAAATAAATAAATCTTGCTTTGTTTTTGTTTTTATTTATTTTTTTGTTTTATTTTTTTATTATGTTATGTTAGTCACCATCATTAGTTTTTGATGTAGTGTTCCATGATTCTTTGTTTGCATATAACACCCAGTGCTCCATGCAATAGGTGCCCTCCTCAATAGCATGGAGGACATTAGGAGAAGGAAGGGAAAAATGAAGGGGGGGTTGAAATCAGAGGGGGAGACAAATCAAATAAATAAATCTTTTTTAAAAAATCCCATAAGTGGATATAAATGATTTGATATTTCTATCTAAACTTTAGTGATTGCAAATATTATTTTAGGGTAAAGTCAGATAATAAAGAATGATTATACATGTAAAAATTATATTCATTTAAGAATAATGGCAAAAATTAAGTACAAGATGATGTATTTTAAATTTTGATATTATTAAGGTAAAAGACTTGCTTATTAACAACACCCAAAAGCATAAAGCAATTTTTACAGATGGGTGAAAAAGATCTGTCAACAGTAGCATAACCTTGCCATTATTTGAAATGCAGCCAATAAAAATATATTCATTTTGTGTGGCTAAAATTCTGTCAGTTTATTCCTGTTCCCTAACTAAAGCTCTGTAATGATGTTTTAGCACTTGTAATTTTGCATTAAATATGGCCATAGGGGAATAAACCTTTGATGAACTTCCACATGTATCTCATTAAGAATTCATAGAAGATTTTATTTGCCAAATAAAAAGCAAAATGCCATTTTCCAGAATTAAAGTGAAAATTATAGTAATAAAATGAAATTTCTTCAATCACAATCATTAGTATGTAGATTGACACTAAATACAAGTTACTTATTCTTCTACATACTTAAACAAAATACTGGAGAACCATAAGAAATGAGGGCTTATTATGGGGCACCCGGGTGGCTCAGTCGTTAGGCATCGGCCTTCGGCTCGGGTCATGATCCCAGAGTCCTGGGATCGAGCCCCGCATTGGGCTCCCTGCTCTGCAGGAAGCCTGCTTCTCCCTCTCCCACTCCCCCTGCTTGTGTTCCCTCTCTGGCTGTCTTTCTCTCTGTCAAATAAATAAAATCTTTTAAAAAAAAAATTCCATTAAAAAAAAAAAGAAATGAGGGCTTAAGGAGTTTTTTCATTGCATTATGCTTGTAAAAATATAGCCAAACATAACATATAAACTTTTGCTCGTTGTATGACTATTTATAAATGAAAGTATTTCTGTACATTGCTTGGTGCTCATCAGGATAGGTTCTCTACAGCTGTTTTGCCCATCCCCCCAACCCACTTCCCCTCTGGTGCCAACAGTTTTTTCTCTATAGTTAAGAGTCTATGTTTTGGTTTGTCTCTTTTTTGCTCTTTGTTCGTTTTGATTCATAAATTCCACATATGAATGAAATCAAATGATATTTGTCTTTCTCTAACTGGATTTTTTAGCTTAGCATTATATTCTCTAGATCCATCCATGTTGTTGCAAATGGCAGGATTTCATTCATTCTCATGGCTAAGTAATATTCCGTGTGTGTGTGTGTGTGTGTGTGTGTACATACCAGTTTTTCTTTATCCATTCATATATGAATGGACACTTGGGCTACTTCCATAATTTGGCTATTGTAAACAATGCTGCAATAAACATAAGGGTGCAGGTGAAAAAAAAAGTCACAAGGAACCATGTAGGTATGATAACTACGTTCATTATCCTGACTGTGATGATGAGTTCATAACTATGCATGTATGTATGTATGTATGTAAATACACATGTGTATTGGTATAGCCATATATGTATGTGTATATACATATTTGTGAACATATATGTTCATAATATATATATGAACATATTATGTGTGTATACAAATGTGTGTCTAACATGAATGTATGGTACATATAGTTTATATATATGTCAAAATTTATTGAATTGTGCACTTATTTTAAATATATGCATTGAATTAAATGTCAATGATACCTCAATAAAGCTGTTTTTTAAAGAAATTTGAAATAAATAAATAAAAAGAAGCAGAAATGATACATAAATAGTAGTATTTCAATGTCGCACTATATGGAATGAAAGATGCCTAATAGTTGTATCTTTTTTATTAGCAATTATCCTATTCAATCCAGTCTCAAATACTAATGGAAGAATATATCAGAAGTGTGCTATCTTAAACTATGTTCTTTTTCCTTTCTCACCTATTATCTCCTAAAGCTTGGTTTAGACTCAGGTGCTTTTTTTTTTATTATTATTGTTATTATGTTATGTTAATCACCATACATTACATCATTAGTTTTTGATGTAGTGTTCCATGATTCATTATTTCCGTATAACACCCAGTGCTCCACGCAGAACGTGCCCTCTTTAATACCCATCACCAGGCTAACCCATCCTCCCACCCCCTCCCCTCTAGAACCCTCAGACTCAGGTGCTTTATCTACAAAGGCCAGATTCTATTACCTGAAGTAATCTCTCAATGATGGCTTGGCTGCTCCATGACCCTGCTTGTGAGCACAAGACATTTGACAAAATTGGGAGCTCTGGTGCCTATGGGTTAGCTTCCACAGACCCTCTATGCATCCTCATCTTCTGAGTCTTGCTCTTTCCTCAGAGTCCTATCACTTGAATTGCCTGGCTCACTCAGCTTACCCTACAGTTACCCACATTGAGTTTAGACATTTACAGAGGACTGAGAAAGGTGGTGTCATCTATTATTTTCTCTGAGGCTAGTAAATTCTAATAAACTAGAAAAAGCTTAGATTGGAGCAAAGGTAATGCAGTGAATAAAAAACATAATTTACCATCTCAATGTTACATTCTGCCATGTATGAGTATCAGATACATAATGTATAACCAGGGAAGCCAAAAACATTTAGTCTGGGCCCTGAAAAGTAAGAAATATCTGAGTAGGACTAGTAGAGGAATGGGATTCTATGCTTCAGGAATCTTAAAAAACAAACAAACAAAAAACAAGTGCAGTTGGAATAATGACTCTACTCTTGCTTCTATTCTCCTTGAAGGGAGATAATGCTGAGAGAGAAAAACTGGTATGGTGAGGTTGAATCATCCATTACCTTATAAATGAAGTAGAGATTATTCTTGATGCAAATTCAAAAGAAACATTATATGACTTTCCCCCCTCAACAAAAGGAAAATTAACTATTTTAGGATGATTTGAATAAAAAATAAAAATATCCATGTAGAATTAATATATTAAGTGGAGGGTAGACATAAGAAGATTGATTTTGCATTCTTTTTTTTTTTTTAAGATTTATTTATTTATTTATTTGAGAGAGCGAGAATGAGAGAGAGAGTGTACATGAGAGGGGGGGAGGGTCAGAGGGAGAAGCAGACTCCCCACTGAGCAGGGAGCCCGATGCGGGACTCGATCCCAGGACTCCAGGATCATGACCTGAGCCGAAGGCAGTCGCCCAACCAACTGAGCCACCCAGGCGCCCTGATTTTGCATTCTTGTTTCTTCTTTATTTTGAATGAGAATATTGTTCTTAAAATATTATATGCTGTACTACATTGCTTTGTAAAGATAGATGCATATTATTACTTGTTACCACATTGAAGCTCTCCATATTTAATTTCCTATGTTATTGAATAAATGACCTATTTTATAAGTAGTAATTTTTCTTTTATAACTCAAATTATGCTCCCAAATTTATAAATCATAAAATTAATTTCATGAATTATAAGTGAAAGATACATTCATTCCTTCTTATATATAAAATATATGTATCTCATTTTTTTGTGCTGCAAGCCAAATTCCTTCTGTAAGTTATTATTTTCCCTAGATCCAAACCCATCTTCTGCTCTGTGATGCTGTGGCTGGGATGCTGCAAACCACACTCCTGCTTGTCAGCTGGCTCTCTATTAGATTCTGCCAAGAAGGGGTGTTCAGAGAGAGAGAGACAAAAGACTGAAAGAAGAAAAAAAAGATACACACTCCTTCCTGTTTCACTTTAAACCCACTTTTCCCTTCCTGTTCCTGTTATTGTTATGTCGCCAATGCTCATCGCCTTCATTCTGAAAGCGGCAGATAGTCTTCCACTGCTCATGGAATCAGACTTCTGACACCCCCTCAGAAGTGCCAGCATCCCTTCCTCAGAAGTGGGATTTCAGCCCTGAAGGGCCCCTCATTCATGCTTCTAATTTTTAGTAATTTCAAACTCTTTCCTCTGTTGCTAATCCCTAAGGTTGCTAGCTGCTTCTTGTAGTTGCTGACCTCTATGACTCATTAACATTCCCTTTTGCTTTTTTCACTTTTCAGTCTCTAATTAACAATTCTTTCTGTTAAATTCTTTCTGTGAAAATAACTGATGTGATGTCTACTTCCTCACTGGCTGATTGAGTCATTAGTACCAGGAGTGGGAACTCAAAAGGGGGACCCTCAAAGATGGGGATTTGGCATCAGTTTGGTCTTGTCTTTAGTCAGAAACATGGTACACCATGATTAATCACATTATCACCTGTGTTTTATGGTGATGAAGCTAACTTCCTTGGGGGACTAAGTGACTGCTTCACTCAACTTTTCTGCAGTTGTGATGACCCCAAGGAGTGTACTTGAACACTTACAGAAAGAAAATACAACAAGCTCAGCTCTTTAAATTCTCAGCTCAAGTTAGAGTCAGATAACTGTAGAAATTCTCTGACAGTCCTAAAATAAGCCCTTATTCTTTGTAGCCACAGGCCTGGCCTTAATTAAAATCAGACACAAACTTTAATTGAGTGGGTTGCAAAATTATAACAGAAGTTAAATTTGCAGCCTCACCAATTCTCTCTTGTGAAGGTTAGGATAAACTTGGAAGGGAGTGGGATCCTCATAATTGAACAGGGTTCATTGGATTGGATACAGATAATGCTCAGAATCTTCAAGCCTGAGTCACTCTGACAGTGGAAGAGAAGACCAGCCTTACTTGCTTCAAGGCTCTGTAATAACCTCACCTGGCATTTTGCAAATAGATGCTTATTCTCAAGACCCTCTTATTGCCATCTGTCTAAAACTAGAGTAATATCACAACATGGTTCAGGAAGGAAGTACGAAGTCTGACTAGGGAAGACATAGCTTCCACACCAAAAACATTGTGAGAGTTTTGTGTCTTTATATTGGCAGAAATCTGGGAGTGTGATTTAGAATTAGATCTATTTCTAAGTAGGATAAATAAGTACAAACCTAAAATCTATAATTTATAATAAACCGTATAAATGACATATAGCATTTATAGTATCTGCCAATATATGGTATCAGTGACATGTAACTTCTCTCATGCATTATCTCATTTAATTCTCTCCAATCCCCAGTAAGTTTGTCAGCTGTTATCCCCATTCTATAGATAAAGAAACTGACAGATAAGCTTAGCTTATTGTCAAAGGTTAAGTGGCTATTTAGTAATACATAGTGCATTCAGACCTACATCTATTTGACACATACCATTTTTATTCTTCCCTCAACCCTATCCTGAAATAAAGCTTTATGATTAAGACCTATTTGTCTCATTGATAAAGATTTAGTACAAGTTGTCACAAGAAGAATTTGGCTGATTAAATTAAGAATACTTGAAAAAAGCACTGTACATGACTACCCTTGCTGAATAGCATTTACATTTGAAAAAATATCTTATATTGCTATTTGATTTAAGAAATTGCTTCATTTTCTTTTATGAGAAATCAAGATAAGTTAATAATCTTGCCTGAGCCCAGAATTCATTGTTCTTATATTTGAGATACACAGTTTACAGACTCTGTTTAAGGCAGATAAGACAAAGCCAATGTTTTCCAGATTTTTGTTTCCTTATAAACTATGCCCCATTATCTTTTATAGTTTTATTTTTTTCATTCACATTCAGTGCTTTTTTTTTTCTATCCCATCTCATGTTATAGTGAATTCTTCCCAAACCGCCATGTTGTACTGACTAGGTGACACCATCTGAAAACTATCTGTGGCCATTTCTAATGTCTTGCTGGGTATTAGGTAGAGTTGAACAGACTCCACAATGAAGAGGCATGTGTAATATATCACCAGGTCACTACACAGAAATATTGCTCCTATTTCCTCTCTTCCTCTAAAGCTACTCAGTATTTCAAAGACAAGAAAGCAGCATGATTGATCATGCACTCTAGAGTCTGGGAGACATTGGGTTTAATCCCACTCTAACCACTTGCAGCTGTGTAGATTGGGGCCCATCACTGAAAGCTTCTGGGCTTCAATTTCCTCATCTGTGCAAAAAGAACAACAGTGCTTGCCTCTGGAGTTACTGTGAAGACTTGATGTGATTCAAGCAAAGCCTCCAGTTAACATGGTACCTGGAAGATGTATGCACCCGGTACTATTAATAGGAATTCCCTCTGGAACAAAACCTAGTATATAGTAGCAAAATTACTGTGTGTGGGTGAGTGTGTGTGCATGTGTGTTAGTGTGTGTGTATGAGAGAGAGAGAGAGAATCTGAGGGTATAGGAAGGAAAGAGAAGGAAACTTGCATATATAGATAAGCCATTTTAGGATTAGAAGATTAACATGCTTTCTGTTAAAGCACAATATTTAACTTTGGTTACAGGAAGCTATGACATCAAGTCTATGATGACGTGGGGGAAAATAAGGTACAAATTTAAGGCAAATGTTGTGTAATTGTGTTTCAAAATTCTTGGTACAAGTGAGGGAATTAGAAATCTGAAATCAAAAGTTAATTAACTTATTTTCAAGTTCATTCTGCCTATATAATTAGAGCTAAATAAAACCTTCAAATCTTAAGAAATACATAGATTTCTCACATTTAATTCACTGAAAATTAAGGGTCAATTCAGAAATATTGTATAATTAAATATTTACAGAAAATATTGCTGTCCTAGTATGTTTAAAGGAAGGCACGGCCAACCCAAATAGCAGAGGTTTGTCTAACAGATACCATATGAATTCGTTTTTATCAAAAACATTCAAAGGTTGTATATTTGAAACCATGAAATGCAGCTTCGTCATCTCTTCACACATTTGCAGAGATTTCTGGTTAAATTAAGGAACTCAATATGACTATGAGGCTATTGATGGAAGTTAGGAGTAGTCCTGGCACAGTGGCATTGGCCTCTTTCCTGGTGGCCTTCTCTGAGAGTTGCCTTTTGCCTCCCACAGGCTTGTTGTCCAATCAACCACTGGGCATCTGGTACAGCAGATGGGCTCTGCCCCATACAAGGAACAGTCACCAGCAAGTGTAACCAGTACTTTTTCTACTTCTGTGTGAATTTATTTACGTGTTCTACTTTCAGATCACTCATTCTAGGATACATTTATTGATCCCCAGATATATATGAGGTCGTAAACATTACCAAATTGAATATAGACATAAATCCTTACCTCAGGAGCTTTGTTCAATTTTACATCCAAATCTTATTTCTGATGTGTCCCTGATCAGGCTTACTTCTGTTCTGGCACAGATTGGATTACTTTATTCACAGTACCTTCATTTTGATACTGTGTTCTTTCTTCATGCTATATGCCCTTTTTATGTTCTTGCTCTATTTTGTCAGCTATCCTAATCTGCATGCCTTGTTGAAACTTGGGAACTTCTTTCTTTCCCTGGGGTTACTATGAATGGTACCAGGGATAGAGATTTCTTCATCATTCCAAACAAACTGAGGAGCTTTTTTCAACACAGGCATACCCAAATTTCACCCTAAGAGTATCTGATCTGGTAAGCATGGGTGGTGTCTTGGTCTTCGTTTTCTGTCCAGGTTTGTTCAGATAACCGATGCTGAAGTGACCAGTGGATTATTAGAATACATCCTTTTCATGAACAATAAGGATAAAATTTCCTCATATGATTCTAGTAGTAGAACTGAAGGATCAGAGAAGAGAATTCTATATGAAAGGTTTAACAAAACAAAACGGTTTTAGTATTCAGCTAGGAAATGTAATTGATAGAGATTGGCTAGGCATACTCAGTATACATAAAATATGACTGGAAAAACAAAACATCCTTATAGGCCAACAGTTTGTGATACGTGGACATGCTCTCTCCATGCTCTAAAGATAGGATCACGGAGTCATATAGTCAGCTCCTTCAGGTTCTGCCTCAGCTACAGCCTTGGCAGAAGTTATGCCCTTCCCAGAGTATCCTACCATGAATGACTGAGATCCGGCCATCTCACCAAAGCAGGATGCAGGGATGAGCATTCTTGCTTTAGAACTCCACCCTAAGTTGCCTGAGGCTTTACCTTCATGGAGCCTGCATAGCATTTAAACATTTTTCTCCACACAGTCACACTCTCCCAACTTCCCTTCACAGTGGTTGGGTCCTAATAAACACCTTTTAACATCTGCTTTCAGAGGGCCTAACCTGGGACACGTGCAGCAAATGGGAGTATAATATGTGGACCAAAAAAATGAAAACATGAAACTTCCGTTTTGTAATGTGAAACTCCAAGTTTCATTCAAACGCTAGTATTGCTAGGAGAGAACTAGTTGGGACATAAAGTAAATGTGCTTACAAGAGCTAAGAAGCAATCAAGAATTGTAATAATCCATAAACACCTGAACTAAAAAATTTTATAAGCTGAATTTCTGGAACAAAAAGAGAAAAACTCTAGTCTTGGTGGATTCCTCTTTGCATTGGTCACATTGAAGCTGTCATGTATTCTTCTGCCATGTGAGAGAAGAACCTCGGTCTAAGGTGAAATATTCACAGGATACCTGTATCTACATCCTTTATATCTCCTTTCTTCTGTTTCTGATAAAGAGGCGCTCCTCCTATCCGAATCCCGTTCCCTTCTGCATTCCCTGGGACTTTATTCCATCAATTTGATTTTTTCTGCTTTCTGTTCAACCTCCATCTCTTCATTTCTTTTTTTTTTTTTTTTAAACATTTTTCTTTATTATTATTATTAATTTTACATGAAATATCATTCACTTTATGCCTTCGTAAGGGTACGCTCTTCACTTGCATACAAGCCTAGCACACGATGTTCTACAAGATGAATACTTAAGGGATGATGATGACACAAAAACATCTCACACATTTTTATGGTTGAGTAATACTCCATTGTGTGTATAAACCACATCTGCTTTATCCATTCATTTATTGATGGACGCTTGGGTTGCTTCCATATCTTGGCTATTGTAAATACAGCTGCAATAAACATTCAGGGGTGCGTATATCTTTTTGAATTAGTATTTTCATTTTCTTTGGGTAAATACCCAGTAGTGGAATTGCTGGGTCATATGGTATTTCCATTTTTAATTTTTTGAGGAATCGCCATACTGTTTTCCACAGTGGTTGTATCAATTTACATTCTCACCAACAGTGCACAAGGGTCCCCTTCTCTCCATATCCTCACCAACACTTGTTATTTCTTGTCTTTTTGATACCAGCTATTCTGATAGGTGTGAGGTGATATTTCATAGAGGTTTTGGTATGCATTTCCCTGATAATTAGTGATGCTGAACATCTTTTCATGTGTCTATTAGCCATCTGTATGTCTTCTTTGGAAAATGTCTATTCAGGTCCTCTGCCCATTTTTAATCAGATTATTTGGTTTTTTTGGTGTTGAGTTATAGAAAAAAGAATGAGATCTTGCCATTCACCACAACATGGATGGACCTAGAGGGTATTATGCTCAGTGAAATAAATCATACTGGTAAAGAAAAATACCATATGATTTCACTTACATGTGGAATCTAAAAAAAAAAAAATAACAAACGAACAACAACAAATGAACAAGCAAACAATAAGTATAAACTGCTATAAATACAGAGAACAAGCTGATGGTTGCCAGAGGAAAGGGGGGTGAGAGATGGGAAAAGGGGTGAAGGGTAGTGGGAGATACAGGCTTCCATTATGGAATGAATAAGCCATGGGGATGAAGGGTACAGCATAGGGAAGATACTCAATAGTATTGGAATGCCGTTGTATGGTGTCAGGTAGTATGTACATTTCTGGTGAACAGAGAGTAACGTGTAGAGTTGTCAAATAACTACGTTGTACACCTGAAACTGGTGTAACATAGTGTGTCAACTCTGCTTCACTAAAAAAAAAAATTTAAGTCTTATACAGTTCATGCCATACAGTTACTAGATTTTCACATGAAGACACACAAATATACAACAGATAAGTTTACTCACTGCATGGCATGATGATTATTCACTACTCATTAAGTGGAAGTGGATCATCATAAAGGGTTTCATCTTTGTCATCTTCATGGTGAGTAGGCTAAGGAGGAGGAGGAAGAGGAGTTGAATTTGCTGTCCTGGGGGGTGGCAGGGGCAGAAGAGGTGGAGGGGGGGGTAGAAGGGAAAGAAAAGAGGAGAGGCAGGTATGTTGAGTGCAACTTAATGGAAATAGATCACCATTTCTGCCTGACTCTTTTGCTTTGTTGTTTCTCTAAAAATGTTTCTCTGTGGTGCCAATCCTTCTTTTACCATTTGCTTTAGTTTCCGTGCCCATATCATAGAAAGATCCGTGTCCTAAAAGAAGTCAAAAGCAATCTTGAATAATCGGAACCCTTCTGCTAGACTAACTAATGTCAATTTGTTTTCTGGCAGCGCTTCTTCTAGATCTTCTTCCTCATCGTCTGGCACTGGTTTGGAAGCACTTGTATCCATCAAGTCATCTTCTGTTAATTCCTCTGGTGTTGTGTCTATTAGCTCTTAAATTTCTCTAAGATCCATATCTTAAAACCCTTTATTCCCCACCACCACCATCTTTTTGCCATATCCACAATCTCTTTCATGATTTCCTTAATTGGCTCCGTCATAAATCCTGTGAAGTCATACACACCATCCGGACACAGTTTTCTCTAGCAGGAATTCATTGTTTTGGGCTTGGTGGTTTTCATGGCTTTTTCTGTAACAGTGATGGCATCTTCATTGGTGTAATGCTTCCAGACTTTCATGATGTTCTCTCTGTCGTGGGCTCTATTCCATGGTGTTGACAATCCTTTCCATAGAGTATGATGTGTCATGAGCCTTAAAGATCCTTATGAGCCCCTGACCTAGAGGCTGAATTGGAGACATTGTGTTGGCACTTTGACCCCTTTGGTGTTGAACTCATGGGGTTCTTTCTGGGTGGCCAGGGGTAATGTTCAATATCAAAAGAACTTTAAAAGGCGGTCCCTTACTGCCAAGGTACTTCCTGACTTCAGGGACAAAGCGTTGATGGAATCAATCCAGAAAAAAATGTTCTCATTGTCCAGGCCTTCTTGTCACACAACCAAAGTTTGGCAGCTGGTGTTTATCTTTTCCCTTCAAGGCTCAGGGGTTAGCCTGAGAGATAAGGGCAGTCCTGATCATAAACCCGACTGCATTTTCACAAAACAATAGTTAGCCTATTCCCTCCTGTCTCAAATCCTAGTGATCACTTCTCTTCCTTACTTATAAATGTTCTTGGTAGCATTTTTTTTCCAGAATAGGGCACTTTCATCTGCATTAAAAATCTGCTCAGACAGATATTCTTTCTCCTCAATGACTTTCTTTTTTTTTAATTTTTTTTTTTTATTCTTATGTTAATCCCCAACCATCTCTTCATTTCTAAATGTGTTCAAGGCTTTCCCATGAAAATTAAGTGCTCACACATATGCATTTAAACACAACAAATAAGGTGCTTTTGTATTTTTGCTATTTCCCCCTTTCTAATCCTGACAGTCCTTCAAAGCATGCATTGAAATAAACAAAACTGAAAACATTCAAAACACTAGATTTCAAAGACAAGTTTCTTAAATACGACGAAGCATATTCTAAGGAATAAAACAATATTTTTAGTAAAATTCAAATGGTTTAGATACAATAAAAAAAAACAATGTTTCTAAACATTTTAATTATTTTAGCTTGCTCCTTATCTCCTCAGAGATTTTATGCTAGTGCTTTATCTATTATTAGTACTATAGCATACATATGCATTTTGTATATTTTCTCTATTAATAGAAGCACAGAATTGAAATGATTGCTCACTATTGGCTGAAAGAACATTGGTTTTGTAGGAAACCTTCTTCAATCTTTGAATGCATATAAAAGTCCCTATTAAAATCTAAGAATCAAAGCTACTTACCTTTATTTCCAGTCTAAAGTCATTTTACACACTTGAAATTAACTACAAGTGTAATATTTACCCTAAAAATTGCATTAAACATTTTCTTGATATAAAAGTGAATAATTATGCAAACTTTATTGTTAGGGATGAAGGATACATAGAATCTATCTTTATTATTTCTTTTTTTTTTTTTAAAGATTTTATTTATTTATTTGACAGAGACAGAGATAGCGAGAGCAGGAACACAAGCCCCGGGAGTGGGAGAGGGAGAGGGAGAGCAGGCTTCCTGCCGAGGAGGGAACCCGATGTGGGACTGGATCCCAGGACCCTGGGATCATGACCTGAGCCGAAGGCAGACGCTTAACGACTGAGCCACCCAGGCGCCCCTATCTTTATTATTTCTTACAAATGCTTATGAATCTACAACTATCTCAAAATAAAAAGTTAAAAAATTAATGATTTAAAAGTTATCAGTTCAAATTTTTTTTTGAATTTTTGATTCTCATAGGCAACATTAATAATGTTATCTGGTAATGTTCAAGTTGAGAGTTGCAAGATAATATTAACTTTTATCCTAGTTGCTCATTAACAATTTTAAGTAACATTTTTTGTAGCTCTGGATTTATTTTAATAAATGAACACATGCATCACAATAAAACCATAAATTAATAGTGGAAGCTATTCTAAAAATTAAGAATACAGATTAAAAATTTAAAAATCTTTCTCACCAAGACTAATCCATAATTCCAACCCTCTTCTCAGAAATAACCGTTGTTGGGGCGCCTGGGTGGCTCAGTCGGTTGAGCAGCTGCCTTCGGCTCAGGTCGTGAACTCAGGGTCCTGGGAGCAGTCCTGCATCAGGCTCCTTGCTCGGTGGGGAGCCTGCTTCTCCCTCTGCCTGCCATTCCCCCTGCTTGTGCTAGCTCTCTGTCTCTCTCTCTAGAAAAAAAGAAAGAAAGAAATAACCATTGTTACCCATTTATTTGCTTTATTCAGTTAGCATATTGTAAATATATTGCCAGGTCAGTACAAGGGCTATGGTGAGCACTGTGAATTGTGTAAGACTGTTGAATCACAGACCCGTACCTCTGAAACAAATAATACATTATATGTTAAAAAAAAAAAAAAAAGTAGAAAGGGAAAAATGAAGGGGGGGGAATCGGAGGGGGAGATGAACCATGAGCGACTATGGACTCTAAGAAACAAACTGAGGGTTCTAGAGGGGAGGTGAGTGGGGGGATGGGTTAGCCTGGTGATGGGTATTAAAGAAGGCATATTGAATGGAGCACTGGGTGTTATACGCAAACAATGAATTGTGGAACACTACATCAAAAACTAATGATGTATGGTGATTAACATAACATAATAAAATTAAATTAAAAAAAAGAACACAGATTTGCAAATCTGAAAATAAAAAAGTCAACAACTCAAAAAAAATAAATCTATATTTTTAATAGTTACATAATCTTCAACAGCTGCTTGAATTGAATGTGCCATAAGTTGCTGAACTGATTCCCCATTAATAGAATTGGATTGATGTCAAATATTTTGTTACAATGAAAGATACAATTAAGGTTTGCTATAGGTCTCTTTGTCTAAATGTAAGTATATTTCTGTAGGAAATGAAATGGTTACTTTTTTTGGTTACATTTTTTATATTCACAGGTTTGAGGAGTCTCAAATTGTCTTCAACTACATATTAATTGAATTTTATAAAAATGCCGTTTTCCCCACAAGGTATAATATATTAACATTTTAAAAATTATAGTTTGGTGGGTAAACCATTAGATTTTCTAGTTTTCTAGTTTTTATTTCATTTTACTAATTATCAGTGACATTTGGCATTATTCATAGGCTCAGGGTCTTTTACATTTTCTCTTTTGTGAATTGTTATACAGTTCCTTTACTAAATATTCTGTTGACTTGTTTGTGGTAGTGCTTTTTTATTGTGCATATTCATCATTTTATGTCTATATGTTTCAAATGTTTTCTCTTAATTTGCCCCTAATGCCTTTTTGAAATATCCAGAGATAATCTGAAAATTTTCATTAGAAACTTTCTGGATTTTATTTTTTATTGTTTGAAAAACAATATAAATCATAATGATTTATTTTATTTATATTTTTCTAATATACTTTTTGTTAGAATAACTGAGTGTGTAATTTTTTTCCTTGGAAATTTAATGTATAGGATTTTTTTTTTTCTTTGCTGTGAAGCAAAATTACAATTTTATTTTTGTTTTCCAGTTGGATGAGCAAATTGGTTCAATAGCAGTTTGTGAATAGTGAATTAACTTTCAACAATTTGAAATATCAAATATATACTGTACTAAGGTCTGCCAAGTCATAGGCCTATGTCTACTTGGCTATGATTCACTAAAAATAAAGGCTTCTGGTCACTATACATTTAAAAAGGTGTATTTGTACCATAAAGAATGAGAACCCTCATTATACTTGATGAATTTGCTGGGTAGAAAGTAATATAGTAGCAATTTTACCTATTTTTAAACAATATTAAATATTTTCCCATTGCAATAATAAGATCTTTACAACTTTGACTCAAGTAAGTAATCCATGATATTTCTTTTTAATGATAACTTTAATGGAAATATTGATAATATTTCATCCTTAAGAATTGTTCGGTGGGCTTGAACAGTGACCCCATGAACCATTCATGGATAAAGCTCAGCCTCTCTAGTATTCAGGCAAATTCAAGGCAAGAAAATACAATTTCATATTTATTGACATTTAATGATGTCTGATAGCGAAATGAATACTAAATATTTGTTAGGTTGCAGAGAAATAGAAAATTGTATACATAAATGTGGAAAGTATTCATTAGTCTTACTATTTTGGAAAGCAATTTGGCAATATCTAGAAGAGTGAAAAAGGGTATTCCTGTGATTATTCTATATTAGACAAAAGAATTGTGTAAATAGGGACACCTGGGTGGCTCAGTTGGTTAAGTGTCTGCCTTCAAAAAATTGACAAGGCAAGAAACAACAAATGTTGGAGAGGTTGTGGAGAAAGGGGAACCCTCTTACACTGTTGGTGGGAATGCAAGTTGGTACAGCCACTTTGGAAAACAGTGTGGAGGTGCCTCAAAAAATTAAAAATAGAGCTATCCTATGACCCAGCAATTGCACTACTGGGTATTTACCCCAAAGATACAGATGTAGTGAAAAGAAGGGCCATATGCACCCCAATATTCATAGCAGCAATGTCCACAATAGCCAAACTGTGGAAAGAGCCGAGATGCCCTTCAATAGACGAATGGATAAAGATGTGGTCCATATATACAATGGAATATTACTCAACTATCATTAAGGATGAATACCCAACTTTTGCATCTACATGGATGGGACTGGAGGAGATTATGCTAAGTGAAATAAGTCAAGCAGAGAAAGTCAATTATCATATGGTTTCACTTATTTGTGGAACATAAGGAATAGCATGGAGGACATTAAGAGAAGGAAGGGAAAAATGAAGAGGGAGAAATCGGAGGGGGAGATGAACCATGAGAGACTATGGACTCCGAGCAACAAACTGAGGGTTTTAGAGGGGAGGGAGGTGGAGGGATGGGTTAGCCTGGTGATGGGTATTAAGGAGGGCACGTACTGCATGGAGCACTGGGTGTCATATGCAAACAATGAATCATGGAACACTACATCAAAAACTAATGATGTACTGTATGGTGACTACTGTAACATAATAAAAAAAATTTTTTTAAATAAAAAAGGGCTGATAAAAGTACACTTAAACATTTAAAAAGATAAATTAAAAAAAATTTTTTAAAAAGTGTCTGCCTTGAGCTCAGGTCTTGATCTCAGGATATAGTCCAGCCTCAGGCTCCCTACTGCTCCCTTTGCCCTTTGCCCCTCCCCCCACTCATGCTCAGGCTCCTGCACTCTCTCTCTCAAATTCATAAATAAAATCTTAAAAAAAAAAAAAAAAGAATTGCATAAATATATATGGTTACTCATTACATCATAGTTTGTAAAAACAGTAATTACTCATCAAGATCATCAGTGCTGAATGGCATAAAAACAATAGGTGACAAACAGGTGAAACAGTGTTTTATATTTACACAAGTATAATGTGCTATATTTACAGGAGGAAGTATAATGTACTATATAGCCATTAGAAGTCATATATTATCATGGATGCTTTTCCAAAATATGAGTGAAAAACATTGTTAAAGAATTATACCATAAAATGACTTTTATATTAAGTTTAAAAATAATAAAAATGGTCCTTAATAATGTTTCTGTTAAAATACAATATAGGAGGGTAAAAAATTTTGGATACTAGCTTTCTCTAAGGAAAGCTGATCTCAGAGGATGGGAAATGAGCTCATGGATGGGATAAGGGCCTTAAACTGAAAATTTTCATTGTTAAAAATTTTGATCTGAAAGAAATATCTCAAGATTTGTTAATCCTTAATGCTGGGCACACAGATGTTTTCTCTAACTAATGATGGAAATGTTTCATTAAGTTTTTGTTTTATTTTATTGGTTTACTTGTTTTTAGAATGTTATCTATGGGAAAGACATGTCTTTTCATGTTGAAATTTTATTTTATTTAACAAAATATTGTTGTAAGATATATAGGAAAAGACAAACACAGTGCAATATGTTGAGGTATCATCAGACCAATAGAACACAGTATAATTTTTAACTGAGAAATTAATTAAAGCAGCAGTCACTAGATTTCAAACCTCAGTGTATGACAATACAGTTAAAGAATCTCTAATTTAAGTAATGTTACTGGCATAAGAAATGGGTAAGAGATGGAGGCAGAAATACACCTAGCACTGATTTAGCCAACTTACTTGTTTTTCAGGTGAGCAAACTAAAGTGAGTACTATTCACATGACATCCCAAGGTCATTTCACCTTCTACCCTGGGCTCTGCCAAAGCATCATCCTATGTCCAATTTCCTGGTGCATTCTCAATATTTTTCAAAATTAGCTTCATATATTCCCTTATTAACATAATTGATTCTGTCAGGACTTTTTCTAAGTATTTAACAAATATGCTTACCTACATAGAAATTTAATATAAAGTTCACTATTTACAGCAATAGCAATTTATTTGATTTCTGTCTAGATTACTTTGTAGCTGCTAATTTCTTACATATACTGTTTTTTTATTTAAAATTATAATTTTGTATCATGGAAAAGCCATTAAAAAGTTCATAATGATCCATGAATCAATACCAAATACTTAGTCTAACCCTATCTCCCTTACTGGTTGTATCTAAGTCAACTGTAATTAAGCTCAACATTTTCTTTCAGTCTCTCCCCAAAGAACCTCATCATTTGCTATGCTACCTCAACAATATTTCCCTTTCTGCTATTGTGCCAATATCAACTTGTCCCTCAGGAAATGGGCTGTGTACAAAGGCATAATCTTCAAAGAACAAAGGAAATCTGAAATATCTCCATGACCACTATTCAATATTGCTCCAGAGCTCTGCAGAATATTAATGTTGACTCAGAGGAGTAATGAATAAACACAATTGGATATGTTTCAAATATTGTCCCATTGTCTTTCCTATAAAACTGATTTGAAAACAAACAGTTCAGGTAATCTGTGATTTTAATGACCTCTACACTGATTTCCAGTTGTCAATTACAAAATAGATCAGATGAAGTTAATGGGAAATGTTTAGTACAGCCTAATTTTTAAATGTTTTTAGGATGCATATATATTTCAATTTCTTATATTTTAGATTGTTGCTTAGCAACACTATTTTTAGCCTTGCAAATAAATGTAATGGTACGAATTAATGTCACTCAGTTATAATCATATTTCTTAGGCTATTAAATACCACCTTATATCAAGTGTTAAGATACAATGCAAAGCGGTCATTAGTTTCTGTAGCAATTAAAATAAAGGGCATTTTAGTAATATTTACTGATGGCATAGATAGTTGATATTATTCTTATGTTACAATCCTACAACATTTAAAATCATGAAAGGAGTAGATCATTTCAGTAAACCATCAATATAATGCTGATTTTTTAATGTCATTTTTGTATATTTTTCTAACTCTGTGTGTGTGTGTGTGTGTGTGTGTGTGGAGAGAGAGAGAGAATAGTTTGTGGCTTTTGATTATGAAAGGTTTTCCACTATTCCCTACAACAGCCCTCAATTCTGAGCTTCTTTATATTTGATACATACATCATTTGGACAATTTTGGAAAGTAGTCAATATCAAACTTCCTTCATCAAAATCAAAGCATACAGTGAGTAATATAGAGAAAATCAAGATTAATTAAATGTTCTATTTTGGTTCCTATGGAGTAGTAATGCAGATATCAAATCCATAATTAAAAGTATCAGACCCTTTTATTGTGCATACTGTTTAGTGTTTCTTTCGTTATTTATTTTACATATTTTATTAAAACTGTTGGGTAGAGTTATATTTTTGGCATATACACTATGTTACATACACAACTGGTTTAATCTCCTACAGTGCAATAAAATGTATTTTGGAGGTTTGTTTGTTATACTGCAAATACCAGATATACTGGAAAGATATTATTTTCATCTCTACCAGACAAACCTCTAAAAGTTGACGTATCTATGAAAAGCCTGGGATATTTGAGCAATGTTAAACAGTTAGTCAAAAAAAGTCATGTCCTTGGATTAGGAGTTAACAAATCAGACTACAGGCTAAACCTAGCCTGCATCTGTCTATCTAAATAAAGTTTTATTGAAACAGAGCCTTTCTATCTGGTCTTTTTTATCAAATTTTTATTTATTTAACTTCTAGTTAGTTTACATATAGTGTAATATTAATTTCAGGATTAGAATTTAGTGATTCATCACTTAACATATAACACCCAGTGCTCAAACAATCTATCTGATCTTTTACCAAAAAAGGTTTATCAGTTTCTGCCCTTGCTTTTCCTTGGGTGATCTTCACCCCTGTATGATGTTTGAAAAAATATGCCATTCACCTCTTTGTGTAATTTTCAATTTTTTGATAATTTTTATAACAAAACTGATTTTATTTCATTTTAGATTTTATTTATTTATTTGTCAGAGAGAGAGAGAGAGCACAAGCAAGGGGAACAGCAGAGGCAGAGGGAGAAGCAGGCTCCCTGCTGAGTAAGGAGCCTGATTTGGGACTCAATCCCAGATCCTGGGATCATGACCTGAACCAAAGGCAGATGCTTAATGACTGAGCCACCCAGGTGCCCCTGGACAAATTTTTAAGTGCACAATACCATACTGTTAACTATAGGCACTATGTTGTCTAGTAGGTTTCTAGAATTTATTCATCTTCTATAACTTCTTCTTCTTCTTCTTCTTTTTTTTTTGTAGAGAGAGCACATGAGAGTCAGGGGGGGAGAGAAGGAGAGGGAGAGGGAGAATCTTAGGCAGTCTCCACACCCAGGCCAGAGCCCAATGCGGGGCTCAATCTCACAACCCTGAGATCATGAGTTGGTCACTTTACTGACTGAGCCACCCAAGTGCCCCCATCTAGCATAACTTTATGCCCATTGATCAACAGCTCCCCATTTTCCTTACCCTCCAGGGTCTGGCAACACTGATTATATTCTCTTCTTCTATGATTCTATTTTAGATACCTTGTATAAGTGGAATCACCCAACATTTGGTCTTCTGTAACTGACTTATTTCACTTAGCATAATGTCTTCAAGATTCATCCATGTTGACACAAAAGGCAAGATTTCTTTCTTTCTTTTTCTTTTTTAAGATGTTATTTGTTTATTTGAGAGAGAAAGCACAAGCAGGGGACAGGGGCAGAGGGAGAGGGAAAAGCAAACTCCCCGCTGAGCAGGGAGACTGACGCTACTCCAGGGCTCGATCCCAGAACCCTGAGATATGACCTGAGCCAAAGGCAGATGCTTAACAGATTGAGCCACCCAGGCACCCCAAGATTTCCTTCTTTTTTAAAGGCTTAAAAATTTTTCATTATACTACATTTATGGGATGCAGCAAAAGCAGTACTAAGAGGAATTTTAGAGTGATGAATGACCAGGGGATTCTTTTGTCTGTATTTGAAGAAAATGTGTATTCTATTTTTTTGGATGGAATATTTTTTATATATATCTTTTAGACATGTATTCTGAAGTAGGTTTCAAGTAAAAAATGTTCTTGTTGGAAAAAAAAAAACTTTAACTGAGGGTACTCATTTAAAATAAAGCATAATGAAGGGGGGGATATTGGAGGGGGAGATGAACCATGAGAGACTATGGACTCTGAGAAACAAACTGAGGGTTCTAGAGGGGAGGGGGTGGGGGGATGGGTTAGCCTGGTGATGGGTATTAAAGAGGGCACGTATTGAATGGAGCACTGGGTGTTATACGCAAACAATGAATCATGGAACACTACATCAAAAACTAATGATGTAATGTATGGTGATTAACATAATAAAATTTAAAAAAAGAAAATAAATAAAATAAAGTATATCAAAGGAAAATGGGTGGGGGGGATGGGTAAAATAGGTGAAGGGGATTAAGAGTACACTTACCATGATGAGCACTGAATAATGATGTGTAGAACTGCTGAATCACTATATTGTGCACCTGAAATTAATATAACACTGTGTGTTAACTATATTGGAGTTAAAAAAAACATAATAAAAAATAAATTTAAAAAATAGATAAAGGAGATAGGGAGGTACAAACTTCCAGTTATAAAATAAATAAGTCATGGGGATGTAATGAACAGCATAGGCACTGTAGTCGATAATATTATAATATGGGGCGCCTGGGTGGCTCAGTCGTTAAGCATCTGCTTTCCACTCAGGTCATGATCCCAGGGTCCTGGGCATCGGCTCCCTGCTCAGCGGGAAGCCCGCTTCTCCCTCTCCCACTCCCTCTGCTTGTGTTGCCTCTCTCACTGTGTCTCTCTCTGTCAAATAAATAAAATCTTAAAATAATAATAATATAATAACTTTGTATGGGGATCATTTCATGATGTATAAAAAAATTGAATCATTATGAAGTACAGCAAAACTAATAGGATATTGTACACCAGTTATACATCAATTAAAAAAAAAATTCTCACCTCCCTTGAGAGGGACATGGTTTTGATTCTTGGCCAAAGTAATAAGACATATACTGTAGAAAATGACTTTGGAATATAAAGTCCTAAGTTTGGGGAACTCCTTACCCATGTGACTTTGAAAAATCACTTTGTATTTCTGATTCTTAAATTCCTCATCAGCAAAATGGGAGTAATGATTATAATAAAGTGAGAAACAAAGAAAAAAATTAAAAAGAAGATTTCAAATAAACAAATTAATTTTACATTTCACAGAAATAGAAAAAGAAGTACTAACTAAGCCCAAAGATAGCAGAAGAAACGAAATAGTAAAGATTAGAGCACAAATAAACAAAATAAAAAAGAGGAAAACAACAGAAAATATCAAAGAAAATAAGAGTTGGTTTTTTAAAAAAGATAAACAAAACTGACAAACCCTTAATTTGACTAAGAAAAAAAGGGAGAAGTCTCAATTTAATAAAATCAGAATGGAAGAAGAGACATTGCAACCGATGTCACAGAAATAAAAAGGGTCATAAGAAACTACTGTGAACAATTATACACCAACAAAATGGATAACCTAGAAGAAAGATAAATTTCTAGAAACATAAAACATACCAAGACCGAATAATAAAGAAATAGAAATTTCTTCAAACATAGTAAGGAGATTGAATCAGTCAGTGATAAAAAAAAAAAAACCTCCCTACAAAGAAAAGCCTAGGACCAGATGGCTTCACTAGTAAATTCTATCAAACATTTTAAAAAAATTAATGTCAATCAGACTCTTCTAAAAAACTGAAGAGAAGGAAACACTTCCAAACTCATTTTATAAGGCCAGCATTATCCAGATACCAAAGCCAGACAAAGGCACTACAAATAAAGAAACATATAGGCCTATATCTGTGATGAACATAGATGTAATTATCCTCAACAAAATACTAGCAAACCAAATTGAATAACACATCTTAAGGATTATACACCAAGACCAAGTGGGATTTATCCCTTGGATATAAACATAATTGAGTACACTGAAATCAACCAATGTAATACACCTAAAAGAACAAAGGATAAAAATCAGAGGATCATCTCAATAAATGCAGATAACGAATTTGACAAATTCAATACCTGCTATAGACTGAATAGATGTGTCTCCCTAAAACTCATATGTTGAAACTTAATTTCAAACATGATGGTATTTAGATGTGAGGTCTTTGGGAGGTGATTACAAGAGTCCCTTATAAATAGGAATCGTGTCCTTACAAAAGAATCCCCAGAGAGCTCCCTTGTCCCTTTTTCCCTGTGAGGATACAGGGAGAAGATAGTCATCTATGAACCAGAAAGCAGGCTGTCACCAGACACCAAATCAGCTGGCACCTTAATCTTGGACTTCACAGCCTCCAAATCTCTGAGAAATAAATTTTTGCTATTTATAAGCCACCTTGTCTGTTTTATATTTGTTAAAATAGCCCAAATGAGCTAAGAAAATACTTTTTAAGATTTTATTTATGTGTGAGAGAGAGAAAGCACAGAGCGGGGAGGGACAGAGGAAGAAGCAGACTCCCCGCTGAGCCAGGAGGCTGACCCAGGACTCAATCCCAGGACTCTGGGTTCATAACCCCAGCCAAAGGCAGATGTTTAACCGACTCGCCACCCAGGTGCCCTAAGAAAATACTCTTTTTTTTTTTAAGATTTTTTTTTTATTATTTGACAGAGAGAGACACAGTGAGAGAGGAAACACAAGCAGGGGGAGTGGGAGAGGGAGAAGCAGGCTTCCTGCTGAGCAGGGAGCCCTTGATGTGGGGCTCGATCCCAGGACCCTGGGATCATGACCTGAGCCAAAGGCAGATGCTTAATGACTGAGCCACCTAGGCGCCCCAAGAAAATACTCTTTAATGAGAAAACCTTCAATAAACTGGGAGTAGGAGGAAAAAACCTACTATAGTGAGAGCTATATATGAAAAGCCCAAAGCTAACATGATACTCAATAGTGGAAAACGGAAAGTTTTTCCTTTGGAATCATAACAAGGATGCCCACTCTCACTCTCACTCACTTCTATTCAATATAGTCCTGGAAGTCCTAGCCATAGCATTAGATAAGCAAGCAAGCAAGAAGGGAGGGAGAAAGAGAGAAAGAGAGAGTGAAAGAGGGAAGGAGAGAAAGAAAGAAAGAAAAAGAAAGAAAGGAAAGAAAGAAAAAAGAAGAAAGAAAAGAAAGAAAAGGTATCCAAATCAGAAAAGAAGAAGAAAATTATCTCTGTTAACAGATGACATGATCTTACATGTAGAAAATCCCAAAGCCTACAAAAAGAACTATTAGAATTAATAAATAAACACAGTGAAGTTACAGGATATAAATCAACATACAAAAATCAGTTGCATTTCTATTCACTAAGAAAAAATTAATAGGAAAGGATATAATAGCATCAAAAAGAACAAAATGCTTAGAAATAAATTTACCAAGGACATGAAATACATGTATACTGAAAATTACAAATCAATAATTTAAAAATTTTAAAAAGATACAAATAAATGAAGAGACATCCCATCTTCATGATTTGGATTGATAAAATGTCCATATTACCCAAAGCAATCTACAGATTCAAAACAATATCTCTCAAAATCCTAATGGCATTTTTTTTACAAAAATAGGGAAAACCATCTTAAAATTCATATGAACCTAGAAAAGACCCTAAACTGCCGAAATAATCTTATAAAAGAACAAAGCTGGAGGCATCACACTTCCTGATTTCAAGATATACTAAAAAGTTATGGTAATTAAAACAGTATGGTATTGGCATAAAAACAAGCATATAAACAAATGGAACAAAATAAAAAGCCCAGATTAAATCCACATACATATGGCCAATTGATCTTCAATAAGACTGGCAAGAAAAAAAATGGATAAAAGACAGTGTCTTCAATAAATGGTGCTGGGAAAACTGGATATCTACATGCAAACAAATAAAACTGGACCCTTATTTTTTACCACACACAAAAATCAACTCGAAATGGATTAAAGATTTAAATGTAAGATCTGGAATTGTAAAATTCTTAAAAGAAAACAGGAAATACTTCATGACATTGGGCTTGGCAATGATTTCTCGGATACGACATCAAAGCACAAGCAACAGCAAATCTAGACAAAAGGGACTACATCAAACTAAAAACCTATACAACAAACAAACAATCAACAGAAAAGCAACATACAGAGTGGGAGAAAATATTTGCAAACCATGTATCTGAAAAGGAATTAATAGTCAAAATATATAAGTAATTACAATTCAATAGCAAAAAATAAATAACCTGATTTAAAAATGGGCAAACGAATTGAATAGGCATTTCTCCAAAGACATGGCCAACAGGTGTATGAAAAGATGCTCAAAATCACTAATCTTCGCAAAATGCAAATTAAGACCACAATGAGATATCTCGCACCATTAGGATGGCTGTTATAAAAAAAAAATAGGTAACAGGTGTTGGCAAGGATTTGGAGAAATTGAAACCCATGTACACTGTTGTTAGGAATGTAAAATGGTGTGGCTGCTATGGAAAACACTATGGAAGTTCCTCAAAAAATTAAAAATAGAACTACCATGTTATCTGGTAATCCTACTTTGGGTCATATATCCAGAAAAAATTGAAATTATATTCCCAAAATGATTTTTGCTCTCCCTTGTTTATTACAGCATATTCACCATAGCTACAGAGTGGGAACAATTGAAATGTTTATCAACAGATGAATGGGTACAGAAAATGTGGTATACACATACAATGGAATATTATTCTGCCTTACACAAAAGAGAAGGAAATCCTACCATATGAGACAAGATGGATGAATCTTGAAAACATGCTAACAGAAATACATAAGATACAGAAGGACACATACTACATGATACCACCTACATGAGGAACCTAAAATAGTTAAACATTATAATAGAAACAGAGAATATACTGAGGTTTCCAGGGGCTGGGGAGAAAGGAAAACAAGTTGCTGTTTAACTGGTATAAAGTCTCAATTATACAAGATAAGTAAGTTCTAGAGACTGCTATACAACATTGTGCCTATAACACTGAAGTGTGCACTTAAAAATTTTAGAGCCTAGATTTTATGTTAAGCATTCTTACCACAATAAAAATAAATACATAAATAAAAATAAGTAAAAAAGTGTTGGTTCCTGTTAAAAATGAATTACTGCCTCATTTAGAGTTAAAAGAGGTCTAGTGTCCATTTGCTACTATGTGATTTGTTTCTCACCTTGTGATATAGTGCTATATCAGGGACTCATCATTGATCTCTATTTGATGTTAGGTTAGATATTCAGTGTCACTGATTGTTAGATCAGTCTTGGTGAATGAGAGCCCCTAATTTTGAGCTCAGGTGTAGGATCCATCCCTGCCACCATGACCACCCTGTTCAAGTACCTATTGTATCCTACACAATTTTGTTGGAGGGAAAATTTGTATTCCATTTAGAGCATAAACTCTACATAACAAAGCCTAGATTAATAGAACTAGCTTCATTTTAAGCTCTGATCCTAATCTGGTTTATTGTTGTACTGGTCACAATATATCAGAGACAGACTACTATGTTCGGCAGAGTTAGGGTCACATGCCAGCAAAATTCAGAAATTTTAGGTAGAAAAATACGCAAGAAGTGATTCCAGTTTGAAATGCCCTGAATGTGTATAACTCTATAAGAGAAAACCAGCAAAATGAATTAAATGTTGTCAGCACTGGGTTTGCTGTTTAATGATATCAGGAAATGAACCAAATCCTTGATATTGTTTAGAGTTGTGGAAAGCATTTCAGATGAAATCCCTTAGAATGAGTGTCAAAATCTTATCTTCTCCAGATTAATATGACAGAGATAGAAAAAAAAATGAAATATACACATCATTTCCAAAGCAAGTCAAAGTTGTTCTATTTTCAGAAGATAAAAAAGCAGGAAAATAAAATAATAATGTTTCCTGGGCAAACAGTGATACATCAATTCCTTGTTTACTGTAGAGTGTACTGCAGTTTCTGAGTATTTAAAATAAACACAGAAAGGTGAGTATTCTTCAGCTATACAAAGAGAAATAGTCCAAAACTCTCTGAGATATGCTAGAAATGAAGCCAATGAGAAATAAGGTAAAGTTTATTGGGCCAAATTTTTTTAAAGATTTATTTATTTATTTTAGAAAGAGAGAGCAAAAGTGGGAGGAGCAGAGAGAGAGGGAAAGAAAACCTTAAGCAGACTCCACGCTAAACCTGAAATAAGGCTCAACTCCAGTTTCAATCCCAGGACCCTGAGATCATGACCTGAGCTGAAATCAAGAGTCAGATGCTCAACGGACTTCCAACCAGGTGCCCCGAGAAAAATTCATTTGAAGAAGTATTTACCTAAAGTAAGAAACAATTTAAGCCCTTCAAACACTGAAATGGAAAATTTCCATTATAAGTATCTATTAACAGTGGGACAAGTAAGTTCTGTATTCTATCCTTTTTAAGGAAAAAACAGTTTCTTTCATCAGGCTTGTCAGTAGAATTATAAGTAAAATTCATCAAATTTGAAATCTATTAAATGTTATAATGCATAAAATATGTTGAGCAAGTTGGAGATTCAATGACTTAAAAAAATACTTACTATACTTTTCTATTGAACTTACTTTGCCTTGATGACATTCCACAAATTGAAATTTTCAATAAAGTGCTGTTTTGATAAACATAATGCCAAGCTGACTGAATTTAATTCTGACCAAGATAAATATAATTGGTTAATATGATTGGTCAATAGAAAGTCTAAAAGGGGTATTCTTCCTTTGTGTGTCATACTTTGAGTCTTGGTTTCACACTAAAGAATAATTAAGACTTTGAACTACACACCCATTATGTTTTAGGGGGGACATGCTTGATACTTCAAAAATACTTAAAAAATCTATTGCTCAATTTTCATTCTTTAATAGGTGCATTTTAATAAAGCATGGGACTCAGAGCATGGGTCCCTGTTAGAGCTCATAAGGCAGTACTGTCATGGAATCCCATCTGTGCCTTTTTTTGCTTTTCCATGACTCCATTTCTCTCTGGACAGGATCTAATTTCACTAGGGATGACCAACCAGAGAATCCAGAAAAAAAAAAACAAACAAACAAGAGAAAGTGTCATCGCACAAGCCAATGACAGTGTTTTAGGAATAAAGAAGAAAGTTGACAACTGAAAATACTCATCATATTTAACAACATGGAACCACTGTTTTGAGTTATATTGGGATGATGAGTATATGCCAAGTGAACAAATCTATTTGTGGCTTAAATTTTTTTTTAAGGTTTGGCTGTAGATGAGGTAAGTCCATTGATGGAGGGAGATGTGGAGTTAAAGGAGGTTAAAAAAAAACACTTTATTGAGGTATAACTTATTTTTTTTTAATATTTATTTATTTATTTATTTTAGAGAGAGCAAGAGAGTGAGGGGAGGAGAGGCAGAGAGAGAGAGTCTTCAAGCAGATTTCCCACTGAGCGTGGAGCCCATTGTGGAGCTCAATCCCACGACCTATGAGATCATGACCTGAGCTGAAACCAACAGTCAGGCACTTAACCGACTGAGCCACCCAGGTGCCCCAAGGTATAACTTAAATACAAAACTTCATATATTTAATGCATACAACTTGATGAGTTTGGACATATACATACATCTGTGATTATCACCACAATCATGGTAATAGCCATACCCATCATATCCAAAGACAACGAATTTTTTTAAGTTATTTTACATAATCATGGAACTAACCCAGTTAAAGATAGATTAATATAGAAAAGAAAGAAAGCATAACTAAATAAAATGTTCAAGAAAAAGTTGGAGAATTTAAAGCATAGGTGATTACCTTGCTTTAGCTACGGGAGGCATACCTCCACCAATGAAACCAATCTGAAAAGAATGGCCAATGTTATAGATGTGAAAAAGATGGTTGGGTTACAGTTGTGTTAGTGAAAATTCAATACAGTTGTATCTAGTATCTTTAATTTTTCTCCATGAGGTACACATAAAAGGAGAAGTAGAGGTCTGGATGTTTAAAGGTATTTTTAGAAGTCTGAAACAATATTGCGAAGAATAAGAGTTTGAAATGACAGAGAAATGTAATAAAAGTTGGGAGTAGTTGGAAATTCTTAAATGCAAATAAAGCTATTAATAATATTCATTTGTGATGCATTGTTGAGGAGGATGAAACAATAATGTGTATTGCTCTCAGAATTGAAATAAATAATATGAGAAGAATTTTCTCTGTAGCAGGATAATATTTTGCAATATTCCTTTATGTAAACATGCACACATGTATATTTGTAGTTTCCTAACAGTCTTTGCCCTCCCCTCAAAGAATCAGCAGCATCCATTTCCTGAGCAAGACATCAAAACTAAAGGATTTTTCTTTTACTGTATCACTGTTTCTGATTTTTCAGAAGCCCGAACTTTTTAAATATAAAAGGATAACATGCTGAAGGACTGGAGGAACACACACTATATTTGAAAGAATGTATTTATAGGCAGTTTCAGAGTATCTTATAAGAAAGATAGCCCAAACACAGTGGCTTAAATTAGGTAAAAATATATTCCAGTCTCATAGAAGAGTCTAAGATTGTGGTCTAGTCTAGTGTAGAGGGTCGGCTATGTGGACAACCCAGGTGCTCTGTCTCTGTCTCTCTCTTTTTTTCTATCCTCAACACACAGCTTGTATCTCCAGTTCCCATAATCCAGATCCACATTATAGCCATTAGGAAATGGAAAACAGAGGAAGTGTAGGACATGCCCATGTCTTGGAAGAAGTTGCCCATCCCGTATCTGCTCACATTTCACTGGCCAGAACATATGACCATACCCAGCTACAAGGTAAAATAGAAACTGTAGCTTTTCTGGGGAAATGAGGGAGTGCAGAGAAAGAGGGTCTAGACTGTGTGGCCGATTAAAATTTGAAGATTCCATTTCTAAAGGAAGAAGAGAGTAATAGATTTAGGGGTAAACTGGTGGTCTTTAACACAATATACCCCTTTGGTATATTGAGAATATACACACAGAGAATACTCTAAACCTCTTCACAAGACAGGCAACCAAATGACTGATCATGTTACTGCATTCATCTCAAAGTCTAAGTCCTCTGGGTTATGGACATTCCTCTTCTGCAGGTCCATACATGACTGATGACCAAAAATTAATAATCATGTTAGC
The DNA here is from genome assembly GCF_002201575.2 of Neomonachus schauinslandi. Lineage (NCBI taxonomy): Eukaryota > Metazoa > Chordata > Mammalia > Carnivora > Phocidae > Neomonachus > Neomonachus schauinslandi. Next base: position 74,524,343 of record NC_058414.1, on the reverse strand, counting down.
TATCTTTTTCTATCTCAAATAGGTATCACAAACAAAAAGAGGACAATTTAAAAACTCCCTTTCAGAAAAAGAAATAATGGAGAACATTGTTAGGCAACTGTCATGATAAATCCTCACCAGTACGTAGCAAGATCTTTCACTGGAACTTCTGGCAGTTGTGATTTGAGTTTCTGAAAGGACCTCTTTGTCCACTATCCTTTGCAGCCACATATGAAGAGACATTAGATAATATGGCCTTCCTGGTGATTACATAACTCCTGTCGGCACAATTTTAAGATTACAAATGTTTTCCTTCAGAATTCAATAGTCACAGTTTTGTGGTTTCGTTCACAAAAAAAAAATTCTATTAGTAGATGTCCAATAAGAAAATTAACAAGTGATAAAGTTTAACAGCTCTCTTACCAAAAAATCAAGTAAGGATAACACCTCATAATGGTGCTTAACTGCCGAAAGTCTTGTCATTTATTTACAGATTGATTGTTCCTCCAACTTAAAAATGGCACTGCTTGGAAAATTGTAGGCTGGGCAGTGAAAACATTACCTGTACTGCAGTCTGTGTGGGTGGTTTGGCTACCATTGTCTGTCAGAGAGCAAGGAATGAGAGTAGCTGAAGAAAACCTTGTAGCCAGAATCTTGACTCTTTCAGACGCTTTGCTATCACTGCTTTAATTTAGGGATACAGAATCACTCATTGTTTCCACCTCTCAGAGACCCCAAATTATAGTTGTCTTTTTTTTTTAAAGATTTTATTTATTTGAGAGAGAGAGAATGAGAGAGAGCGAGCACATGAGAGGGGGGAGGGTCAGAGGGAGAAGCAGGCTCCCTGCCAAGCAGGGAGCCCGATGCGGGACTCGATCCAGGGACTCCAGGATCATGACCTGAGCCGAAGGCAGTCGCTTAACCAACTGAGCCACCCAGGCGCCCTCCCCAAATTATAGTTTTATTCCTCAAATTCAATTGCAAGCTACAGGCAGTAAGAGGTTCCCTTAGCAAAGCTGTAATCCCTTCCTTCTCTGCTTTCAAGGTGTGTAACTGTGGCTTGATTTCTTCTCTTAGTTACAGGTGTTTGGTGAAAGTGGAAAGAAGAAACTAACACAAATCAATATTACTCATTTTTAAAATATTTCCCCAAGTTTCCTAAATATAGTTGGTTTGTGGCCTGACTTCCAAAATATTACAAGCAACAGTTTTACCTTGCTATGGAGTAACAAGATTCTCACCAGTTTTCATGTACACAATATACGTTTCCTTGGTGCCTTCCAGTCAACTGTTAAGTCAAAATATTTTAGTTTTTTCTGAGTGACCCATGCTTGGTAGAAAATTCTATGTTAGTTAGGATAAAGATTTAGCTGTCAAAAGCCCAGAATACCGATAACTGTCCCAACTACATAAAAGTAGAGTCTTCCAGGGAAGGGTATATGTGCTTGCTGATACTGGGTACACATGACCCTCCTAACTTGTTTCCCTGCCACTTTAAACATTTTTTATCTTCTAGGGTCAAGACGGTTGCTTCAGCTCCTGGATAATATCCACATTTTATGCAAAAGAAGAGAACTGGAGCATGACAGACAAAAATTACCTGGAACTGAATAACAAGGAAAGGTTAAGATTTGGGTGGCAAATCTTTTCTACGTTATAGGAAAGCAAAGGTCACACAAGCATTGTTTGGGGCACATACTTAGTTAATCTCACTGCTATTAGTTAAGAGTCCCAGACTTAGGGCGCCTGGGTGGCTCAGTTGTTAAGCGTCTGCCTTCAGCTCAGGTCATGATCCCAGGGTCCTGGGATCGAGCCCCGCATCGGGCTCCCTGCTCCACGGGAAGCCTGTTTCTCCCTCTCCCACTCCCCCTGCTTGTGTTCCTGCTCTCGCTATGTCTCTCTCTGTCAAATAAATAAATAAAATCTTTAAAAAAAAAAAAAAGAGTCCCAGACTTAGTGAAGTTTCTTGCTAATTTCTTAATGTTATTGCCCTGTGGACATTATTCAGTTTTGTATATAATCCACTATTCTTAACATTTTTTTTTGTTAAATTGCCTATGAAATCCATAATTTTCAGATGGTCTTTGAACCTGTCATAACATCTTGCTTATTCCCTCATTGATTAACATGTTATATAAAATATTTGCTACATATTCATTTTGTTTGCTTATTATGATAGTATCTTTCTGAAAATCATACTGTACCAAGGGAAAGCCATTCCTTTTAATGGCACAACCTGAAAGTTGCTCATATCATATCTATTTATATGTCTATGGCCATAACACGGTAACATAGCCACACTTAACTCCAAAGCAGGCTGAGAAATAAAGTTGATCCCCCCCCACCTTTGGATGTCAGGGTGCCCTGTTAAAATTCAGGGAATTTTATAATAAAGGAAAGGGAAAATGGATACTGAAAGTCATCTATCATTTTATAATTTATCAGTCATAATTGGTTTTCTTACCTTAGACAAAGCAATATTTCCCTGGGCTAGTTAAGAAAGAGATAAATCAAGTGAAACACAGTGTTAAATTCTGGAACTTATTCCTCTTGTGAGGCTCTGCTACACTCTCAGAGATGGGTTCCAAATATGAAGAGAAATGGCAGAAATCACCAAAGTGGTTGAGGAGAAACTGAGTGTAGGAGCATCTTGTGCCTTGCTATTTGGGTGGAGCCTTAGAGTGTTAGCTCATGCTTTGCATTGTGTGGACATCATAGAGCTGAGAAGGCTATGAGGGGTATCTAGGCTCAAGGACCTGAGATAGAAACCTCAGTCATTTCTCAAATTTGTCATGGAACAGGAAGAATGAAAATATGTCCTATGTGACCCAAATGGATTAAGGAATCAGGAAAATAGAAAGCATTAGCAATATGTTCAGACTATTAAGCTAATGAAAGAGATCCTGTATCTAAGGATGCCTGGGTAGCTTGATAGTGAGTCTTTCTCTGTTCTTTGGCATTATGTGAAACCCTGGGTTGAGGATTGGGCATCTGAACTGACCAAGTTCCTATTTTGTTGCTTACCACGTAAGGATGGGTCCAGAGAGGGGAGATAAACTGAGGGAGGTATGTAGGCAAATGACAACAACCTTCCCTGCCTTCCTGCAGTCCTCCAAGCAAACAATCACTGTGTTAAGTGTCTGGGATTAAAGGGTTTATAACTAGTGTGAGAGACTGATGAAGATAAGCTAGGGAAGACTAGAGTAGCGTTTTTCTCTCTGATTTTTTTCATTATTGAAACAGGGCTTTAAAATATTTCAGTAAAGGTAACAATTGAATTGGAAGAACAGAAGTTCTATTGACCTGTCTGTACATCTAGCTACTACCTACTTTCATGCAAATAGGCTAGACAGGAGGCAGCAATCTTTTACTATAAGGACCAGATGGTAAGTCTTTTTGGCTTTGCAGACCATACCATCACATGTAGAAGTACTCAACTCTGCCATTGTAGCACAAAAGCAACCATAGTTTGTACTTTCACACATCTTTGGACATAGTTAAAGCTGTTATTCCATTTGAATTGACTTACACACTGCATTTTACTTGGAACACAAGTCATAAAGACCTAGTCACTTGTTAATTATAATAAAAAAAATTAACCTATACTGAGAGTTTGGGTTCTGAGTTAGTCAAGTCCCTTCCTTTGTATTCATACTTTTTACAAATTTGTTTCTTAATTATCATTTACTGGAAATTTTCACCTACACATTGATTTTTAAATGTAGTGGTCATACCAAACACTATCTTATGAGAATCTCAAAGTTCCAATAAAGATTAATATTCCCCCAAATAATTAAATTGGAAGAGAATAGAAAGCCTGAATTTCATTAAAATTAAGATTTACCTCATTTTAAATACATGTTTGCTTTAATGACAGTTTGAATCTTACAACTTACTATTGCTAATTTCATTTTGAAATCAGCTTTTCATTCACAGTTATATTGATAGGAAGTATCATATTTCATGTTGTCATCTTCACCTATAAGTAATAATATGCCTCAATCAAATTGCATGGGTCTGGCCATCACAGGTTAAATTATTAGTTTTTTAATTGCTATATTCTACAATTCAGTAATTATAGCATAAATATTTCTCAAGTCTTTTCCCACATATGAGTGAAAATATCACCATGATTCGCTTAAGGGTTTTGATTAGAAATAATATTGTAATGGTGCTAATTATTTTATTCTTCTTCTTTGAGATCCTTGGTAAGATTGGCATTAGAAATCTTCTATACACCAGTTTTTCAACATGAAGAGCCCCTATATGAACTGTTTACCAATTCAAGAACTGTCACTGATATTTAGTGAGTAGTCTCCTAATTTTTACTCTTCATATTACAAATAGAAAATAATCTTCTAAATATTTTTTTCCCCTAAAAATCCACTTATATAATTTGGTAATATTATTGTTTCTTTTAAAATAAAAGAAAAAATGTATTTTCTCAGATAAATTTGGAATACATATGTTGTTAGGGTAAGGGGGTAAACTCCCCATATAAAAGTATTAAATAAGGAGTTTTATATCTCAGACTTTTGGCTGAGGGCTCCTAAGGAAAGATGATTATGCTTAGTGACCACATATTCTAAAGAGAGGTGCTGGATGGATGTTTATAGGATTTGCTAATAGAGACAAAAACTTGCCTATGGACCTTAGATTTGCATCTGTCTCTTCTCTCTACAACCAGCTTACTCCATTGCAGACACACTGGCTACTTGATGTCTCTAGAATTTGCCAGGCGCCATCTGGCCACAGGTCCTTTACTCTGTGGCTACCTTTGCCCAGAATACTCTTGTCTCACTCTTGCCTTCTTCAACAATTTGTTCCAATCTCACCAATCACCAAACTTAACACTGTAGTCATCTTATGCCTTTGCTTACACTCATTATTCCCCCTACACTGCTCCACTTTTTCTCTTTCCTACAGCTCTTATCACTTTGTAGGATATGCCATGATTTGCATATTTCTTGTGTTCATTATCTATTTCTGGCCTCTAGAATGTAAGCTCCACAAAAGCAGGGTAGAACAGGGATCTTTGTCTATTTTGTTTATTGTTGCATTCTAAGTATTTAAAATAGTGCTTGGCACTTTGAATTGGGCTTAATCTTGAGCAAACAGTGAATGGACTTCCTGAGTATGTCACATGGTTTGCCCAAAGTTTATTTTGATTGAACCTTACTTCATTCAAGTCAATGTCTGATTGTCTATCTCTAGAACAAAATGTAAGCAAAAAATCCATTTTCAAATGCTGTTTAGCAATTCTTAGTAGAGTAAACTGATACATTTGACAAAGTGCTTTTCTCCATAGGGGGTTGCCCAGCAAACATCTGTCATTTCAATTTACACATATTCCATCTGTAAAAATGTTAGCTACAGGGGCACCTGGGTGGCTAGTTGGTTAAGCATCTGCATTTGGCTCAGGTCATGATCCCGGGGTCTAAGGATAGAACCCCACATCACTTCCTGCTCAGCAGGGAGCCTGCTTCTCCCTCTCACTCTGCCTACTTGTACTCTCTCTGTCAAATAAATAAATAAAATCTTTTAAAAAAATGCTAGCTACATCATTACAAACCTTAACATTCTATTGTCTCAAGATTTTTATATCAACTGAGACGTTCAGCTCATGAAATCTTTAATATAATATCTGCATATTTCTTAGAAAACAAATTGGAATCTATCATCCATTAACCATCGATAGGAGTTAAATCAAAATTGGAAAATATAAATTATGTTGGAAAATTTTCCTCTGCCTTTAAATAAGATACATAAAAATTATAATTCCTCTCTCATCCCTGCTAAGTTATTTATTGGGAAGGTCACTCTGGAGAGTCCAGTATACAAGGCAAAATATAACCATAACTGTTTATCTTTGAGGCTTTAAAGTTCTGTGTTTCCATAATTACATTCTAGGAGCATTACTGATTTTAGAAGTCCAGTGCATCTCAGCTTAGATTTTAAATAGCTAATTATTTTTGGAATGAACAAGAGAAGGACTTTATCAAAACACAGCTAGGATCAGGAGATTACTATGCATCAAGACAGAGAGGGTGGATTAAATTAGGTGAAAATAAACTCTCAATAGAAAGGAAGTATTGAGAAGAAACTTAGTTCTTAGTTGGTGGAAATATGAGCATCTCATCATAAGCCAGTTGCTTTATGATGAGATGAATGGAAAGTCATGTTGATGAGAATATTAAGGTGATTAAATTATTATTTGGGTCCAGGAATTTGGTGATCTTTCTTTCCAGAGTCTCAAATTATCCATGTCAAATTTAAAAGGACAACCTAAAACGACAGGATGATTTTCTCAATTAGCTTTTTAAATTACTCTTTTGTAAATTACCTAATCTTGCCATGTAAAGAAAGTTATAAATCCTTACTCTTGGAGGTTTTCCAGTATAATTCTAACCTTGGTTAATGAGTATGTATGATCTCATTGTTATATACAGATGACTGAGAACAATAACAGTTTACTTCTCAAACACTTGTTAGTGCCACCTTCAGCAGCCCTAATATTAGCAATTATAATCCAGGGAGATACACGAAGAGAACTACAAAGAGAAACTTGAAGTCTCTCCTTGAAAGAACATGCCTCAGTTTAAAGCAGAGGTATAAAAAGGAAAGGCAGTAACTTATTATGGATTCCTTTTGTACCTTCTTTCAGTGAATCATTTGGTGAGATTGACTCAGAATGCTTTTTTTCTTTTCCTCTGAGGTAGGAGCTAGGAAATGAATTAAAGAACTTCTTTGAATTAGTAGGATTATATAGGTCCCTATTTTATAGCCAATAGATTGGACAATATACAGTGATTATATTACATTTTATATTAAATGTATTTCATTAAAAAAACTGGGGGTTGATGTTTATTTCAATTGACTTTTAAAATATTTTTCCTAAATTGTCATTGCAGCAAGTATTATTCTTATTATAATGTAATCAGGAAGGGACAAAGAGAAGGTACTGGGTTTGTGGCTCTCTAATCTTTCTAGCACAGTGATCTATAGTAAGATAAGACTTTTCTCTGCAACTTTTTATTGATTGAATGGATTACATTAACATGTTCCCTTATTTTTGGAAAAAACATTTAGCTCCAATGACTAGGAGCAATGGGTTGCAATTTGGAACAGTAGAAAAATGAGATTTTAAAATCCTAGAGACCTGAGTTAAATCCTTATGCAACTGAGTTATGACTATTTGCCTATAGAAAAAAAAAATCCCTGAATTAATCTGAGCAATAATTTCCTTAAATGTAAATTAAATAACAATAATATTAATCCCATAGGGATATAAGAGTATTAAATGAAATAGTGCATATTACATAACTTTGAGATTTGCTCTGTAAACTGTATCAAGTCTGGGAATTGATTGAGAGTCATAACTGTTTTCTGATTCAAGTTAGACTTTTGTTCACTTGATCTAGAGTTCTTCCACTTAAACAGATCAAGTAAGACTTTAGTGAACTTTGCCTTTATTTCATTTCTAGAAACACTGTAATTAACCAGCCAACACCATAGGTCTCTGAGAGTCAGGATATTCTGATTGCTGCTTTGACTCTGCTGTTCTTTATGATAACCATGGCCACCTTGCCTTTGTCATTTGAGTGCAGTCCCTTGGCCTGTGGCACCCTGTGATCCAATTTTCCCCATTGCATTAGATTTCCAAATTCAGTGACAGCAGTTACCACTGTAATTTCTGACCTGTAGAGAAGAGTTATCACAGAGCTCTTCAAGGATGCTGTGCTGAGAACGTAACAGGCACTAATAATGTTATAAACATTTTATTATTGTCATATAAATTACCATGAGAATTGTTAACGAAACACGTGTTTACCCAAAATAGAAATAAATGTAATTATACACACAATGGAGAAGACACACTATGACACTTCCCTGAAGTGCCTGTTAAAAATTCTGATTCTGGAGTTTCAACTTAACTGTTCTGAAACAGAGAGTATGCAAGTTAGTCTCCAAAATCTGTATTTTAGCAACATTTCCATTTTATTTTTATGCATGCTAAATTTTGAGAATATTTTTGTAAAGTATATTGCTTTTCTAATCTAATTACTTGGTGCAATATTATCGTGATTTCTACTGTCCTTAGTTGTAACACTTTCATATTTTTTTCATTCCAGAATTCATGAAGACAATGATAAATTGCCAACGATTGAATCATTCTATGATAGAGGTAAGGTAACATCAACTAAAAAATACTACATATATGTATAAACAAAAATTAGTTACATATGTATGTACATATACATAAATATACACATACCACGGAGTGTATATAATGTGCATTTCTTATAAGTTATAATCCATTTTTCTAACTAGAGAAGTGGAAATAAACATCTTTAACTGAGTTTGACTAAAAGAAACATCTCCTAGCAAGGTGAGAGTCTCTTCTTCCAAATCTCTATTTCTCTGTTGTTTTATTAGTCAGTTCTTGGCTCTGTTCTATGTTTCATATGTTAGAATATCCACTATCTTATATTGAAACTCTGGATTATACAGAGAAATCATATGTCTTCATTGGCAGTTGCAAATATTTCCTTTGATTTCTATTTTTTTTATTTTATTTTTTTTTATTCTTATGTTAATCCCCATACATTACATCATTAGTTTTAGATGAAGTGTTCCATGATTCATTGTTTGTGCATAACACCCAGTGCTCCATGCAGAACGTGCCCTCCTCAATACCCACCACCAGGCTAACCCATCCTCCCACCCCCCTCCCCTCTAGAACCCTGTTTGTTTTTCAGAGTCCATCGTATCTCATGGTTCATCTATCCCTCCGATTTACCCTACTTCATTCTTCCCCTCCCGCTACCTTCTTCTTCTTCTTTTTTTTTTTCTTAACATATATTGCATTATTTGTTTCAGAGGTACAGATCTGAGATTCAACAGTCTTGCACAATTCACAGCGCTTACCAGAGCACATACCCTCCCCAGTGTCTATCACCCAGTCACCCCATCCCTCCCACCCCACCCCCCACTCCAGCAACCCTCAGTTTGTTTCCTACAGTTAAGAATTCCTCATATCAGTGAGGTCATATGATACATGTCTTTCTCTGTTTGACTTATTTCACTCAACATAATACCCTCCAGTTCCATCCACGTCGTTGCAAATGGCAAGATCTCATTCCTTTTGATGGCTGCATAATATTCCATTGTATATATATACCACCTCTTCTTTATCCATTCATCTGTCGATGGACATCTTGGCTCTTTCCACAGTTTGGCTATTGTGGACATTGCTGCTATAAACATCGGGGTGCACGTACCCCTTCGGATCCCTACTTTTGTATCTTTGGGGTAAATACCCAGTAGTGCAATTGCTGGATCATAGGGTAGCTCTATTTTCAACTTTTTGAGGAACCTCCATACTGTTCTCCAGAGTGGCTGCACCAGCTTGCATTCCCACCAACAGTGTAGGAGGGTTCCCCTTTCTCCGCATCCCCACCAACATCTGTCGTTTCCTGACTTGTTAATTTTAGCCATTCTGACTGGTGTGAGGTGGTATCTCATTGAGGTTTTGATTTGTATTTCCCTGATGCCGAGCGATATTGAGCTCTTTTTCATGTGTCTGTTGGCCATTTGGATGTCTTCTTTGGAAAAATGTCTGTTCATGTCTTCTGCCCATTTCTTGATTGGATTCTTTGTTCTTTGGGTGTTGAGTTTGATGAGTTCTTTATAGATTTTGGATACTAGCCCTTTATCTGATATGTCATTTGCAAATATCTTCTCCCATTCTGTCGGTTGTCTTTTGGTTTTGTTGACTGTTTCCTTTGCTTTGCAAAAGCTTTTTATCTTGATGAAGTCCCAATAGTTCATTTTTGCCCTTGCTTCCCTTGCCTTTGGCGATGTTTCTAGGAAGAAGTTGCTTCGGCTGAGGTCAAAGAGGTTGCTGCCTGTGTTCTCCTTTAGGATTTTGATGGACTCCTGTCTCACATTGAGATCTTTCAACCATTTGGAGTCTATTGTTGTGTGTGGTGTAAGGAAATGGTCCAGTTTCATTCTTCTGCATGTGGCTATCCAATTTTCCCAACACCATTTATTGAAGAGACTGTCTTTGTTCCATTGGACATTCTTTCCTGCTTTGTCAAAGATGAGTTGACCATAGACTTGAGGCTCCATTTCTGGGCTCTCTATTCTGTTCCATTGATCTATGTGTCTGTTTTTGTGCCAGTACCATGCTGTCTTGATGATGACAGCTTTGTAATAGAGCTGGAAGTCCGGAATTGTGATGCTGCCAGCTTTGCTTTTCTTTTTCAACATTCCTCTGGCTATGCAGGGTCTTTTCTGGTTCCATACAAATTTTAGGATTATTTTTTCCATTTCTTTGAAAAAAGTGGATGGTATTTTGATGGGCATTGCATTAAATGTGTAGATTGCTCTAGGTAGCATTGACATCTTCACAATATTTGTTCTTCCAATCCATGAGCATGGAACGTTTTTCCATTTCTTTGTGTCTTCCTCAATTTCTTTCATGAGTATTTTATAGTTTTCTGAGTAAAGATCCTTTGTCTCTTTGGTTAGATTTATTCCTAGGTATCCTATGGTTTTGGGTGCATTTGTAAATGGGATCGACTCCTTAATTTCTCTTTCTTCTGTCTTGTTGGTGTATAGGAATACCACGGACTTCTGTGCATTGATTTTATATCCTGCCACTTTACTGAATTCCTGTATGAGTTCTAGCAGTTTTGGGGTGGAGTCTTTGGGGTTTTCCACATAAAGTATCATATCATCTGCAAAGAGTGAGAGTTTGACTTCTTCTTTGCCGATTTGGATGCCTTTGATTTCTTTTTGTTGTCTGATTGCTGTGGCTAGGACTTCCAATACTATGTTGAATAGCAGTGGTGATAGTGGACATCCCTGCCGCGTTCCTGACCTTAGGGGGAAAGCTCTCAGTTTTTCCCCATTGAGAATGATATTCGCTGTAGGTTTTTCATAGATGGCTTTTATGATATTGAGGTATGTACCCTCGATCCCTATACTCTGAAGAGTTTTGATCAAGAAAGGATGCTGTACTTTGTCAAAAGCTTTTTCTGCATCTATTGAGAGGATCATATGATTCTTGTTCTTTCTTTTGTTAATGTATTGTATCACATTGATTGATTTGCGGATGTTGAACCAACCTTGCAGCCCAGGGATAAATCCCACTTGGTCATGGTGAATAATCCTTTTAATGGACTGTTGGATCATATTGGCTAGTATTTTGGTGAGAAATTTTGCATCCATGTTCATCAGGGATATTGGTCTGTAATTCTCCTTTTTGATGGGGTCTTTGTCTGGTTTTGGGATCAAGGTAATGCTGGCCTCATAAAATGAGTTTGGAAGTTTTCCTTCCATTTCTATTTTTTGGAACAGTTTCAGAAGAATAGGTATTAATTCTTGAAATGTTTGGTAGAATTCCCCTGGGAAGCCATCTGGCCCTGGGCTTTTGTTTCTTGGGAGATTTTTGATGACTGCTTCAATTTCCTTAATGGTTATAGGTCTGTTCAGGTTTTCTATTTCATCCTGGTTCAGTTTTGGTAGTTGATACATCTCTAGGAATGCCTCCATTTCTTCCAGGTTATCTAATTTGCTGGCATAGAGTTGCTCATAATATGTTCTTATAATTGTTTGTATTTCTTTGGTGTTGGTTGTGATCTCTCCTCTTTCATTAATGATTTTGTTGATTTGGGTCATTTCTCTTCTCTTTTTGATAAGTCTGGCCAGGGGTTTATCAATCTTGTTAATTCTTTCAAAGAACCAGCTCCTAGTTTCGTTGATCTGTTCTACTGTTCTTTTAGTTTCTATTTCATTGATTTCTGCTCTGATCTTTATTATTTCTCTTCTCCTGCTGGGTTTAGGCTTTATTTGCTGTTCTTTCTCCAGCTCCTTTAGGTGTAGGGTTAGGTTGTGTACTTGAGACCTTTCTTGTTTCTTGAGAAAGGCTTGTACTGCTATATACTTTCCTCTTAGGACTGCCTTTGCTGCATCCCAAAGATTTTGAATAGTTGTGTTTTCATTTTCATTGGTTCCCATGTATTTTTTTAATTCTTCTTTAATTTCCTGGTTGACCCATTCATTCTTCAGTAGGATGCTCTTTAGCCTCCATGTATTTGAGTTCTTTCCGACTTTCCTCTTGTGATTGAGTTCTAGTTTCAAAGCATTGTGGTCTGAAAATAGGCAGGGAATGATCCCAATCTTTTGGTACCAGTTGAGACCTGATTTATGACCTAGGATGTGATCTATTCTGGAGAATGTTCCATGGGCACTAGAGAAGAATGTGTATTCCGTTGCTTTGGGGTGGAATGTTCTGAATATGTCTGTGAAGTCCATTTGGTCCAGTGTGTCATTTAAAGTCTTTATTTCCTTGTTGATCTTTTGCTTAGACGATCTGTCCATTTCAGTGAGGGGGGTGTTAAAGTCCCCCACTATTATTGTATTGTTATTGATGTGTTTCTTTGCTTTTGTTATTAATTGCCTTATATAATTGGCTGCTCCCATGTTAGGGGCATAGATATTTACAATGTTAGATCTTCTTGTTGGATAGATCCTTTAAGTAGGATATAATGTCCTTCCTCATCTCTTATTACAGTCTTTGGTTTAAAATCTAATTTGTCTGATATAAGGATTGCCACCCCAGCTTTCTTTTGGTGTCCATTAGCATGGTAAATGGTCTTCCACCCCCTCACTTTCAATCTGGGGGTGTCTTTGGTTCTAAAATGAGTCTCTTGCAGACAGCATATCGATGGGTCTTGTTTTTTAATCCAGTCTGATAGCCTGTGTCTTTTGATTGGGGCATTGAGCCCATTTACATTCAGGGTAACTATTGAAAGATAGGAATTTAGTGCCATTGTATTGCCTGTAAGGTGACTGTTACCGTATATTGTCTGTGTTCCTTTCTGGTCTATGTTGCTTTTAGGGTCTTTCTTTGCTTAGAGGACCCCTTTCAAGATTTCCTGTAGGGCTGGTTTTGTGTTTGCAAATTCCTTTAGTTTTTGTTTGTCCTGGAAGCTTTTTATCTCTCCTTCTATTTTCAATGACAGCCTAGCTGGATAGAGTATTCTTGGCTGCATATTTTTCTCATTTAGTGCTCTGAATATATCCTGCCAGTCCTTTCTGGCCTGCCAGGTCTCTGTGGATAGGTCTGTTGCCAATCTAATGTTTCTACCCTTGTAGGTTACATATCTCTTCTCCCGAGCTGCTTTCAGGATTTTCTCTTTGTCTATGAGACTCATAAGTTTTACTATTAGATGTCGGGGTGTTGACCTATTTTTATTGATTTTGAGAGGGGTTCTCTGTGCTTCCTGGATTTTCATGCCTGTTTCCTTCCCCAAATTAGGGAAGTTCTCTGCTATAATTTGCTCCATTATACCTTCTGCCCCTCTCTCTCTTTCTTCTTCTTCTGGGATCCCAATTATTCTAATGTTGTTTCGTCTTATGGTATCGCTTATCTCTCGAATTCTGCCCTCGTGATCCAGTAGTTGTTTATCTCTCTTTTTCTCAGCTTCTTTATTTTCCATCATTTCATCTTCTATATTACTGATTCTCTCTTCTGCCTCATTTATTCTAGCAGTTTGCGCCATTTGTGATTGCACCTCATTAATAGCCTTTTTGATTTCTACTTGGTTGGATTTTAGTTCTTTTACTTCTCCAGAAAGGGTTTCTCTAATAACTTCCATATTTTTCTCAAGCCCAGCTAGTATCTTTAAAGTGATGATTCTGAACTCTAGATCTGACATTGTACTAATGTCCGTATTGAGTAGGTCCCTGGCAGTCAGTACTACCTCTTGTTCTTTTTGTTGAGGTGATTTTTTCCGTCTTGTCATTTTGTGCAGAGGAAAATAGATTAATGAGAGAACAAAATGCTAGCAGAGTAACAATGTCCCCAGAAAATATACTCTAAACAAATCAGAAAAGACCTGAAGCAGTGGGAAAAGAAAGGGAAAGAGAGAAAAAAGAGAAAGAAAAAAAAAGGAAAAGAAAAAGATAAAGATAAAAACAAAAACAAACAAAACAAAACAACAACAACAACAACAAAAAACAGAATGTGATCAAATATGATCAGGCTGGTATATAGATCAGTGGCACACACTAGATTTGGGGTGTATTTTGGTCTTTTAGAAGAAAGTGCCTCCCAAAATTTTAAAGAAAGAAAAACTTATATATGTACAAAAATAAGGGTTGATATGATGAAGGGATGGAATATGACTGTAAAGATGGAAATTATAAAAAATTTTATAAAAGGAATTGATAAGAAGTGGTTTGAAAAAAGAAAGAAGAGGATTTAAAAAAAGAAAAAAGAAAAAAAAAGGGAGAGGATGTGATCAGGCAGGGGAATAGAAAACACCATATACTAGAGATTTAGGGTATATTTTAATCTGTTAGAAGAAACTATCTCAAAATTTTAAAGAGAGAACAACTTATATATGTAAGCCAAAAATACAGGTAACTACTATGAAGGGATAGAATATGACTCTAAAAATGAAAAATAAAAATTTTTTTTTAAAAAAGGGATTGATAAGATGTCGGTTGAAAAAGGGAAAAAGAAAAATTCAAAAAGAAAAAAAGACAGTTAAAAAAAAATTAACTTTGAAAGACTAAAGAATCATGGTAAAAAAGCCATGAATTCTATGTGCAGTATTCCCCTAGCGCTGGATTTCTGCGGTTCTCATTGATCGGTAAACTTGGTCTTGGCTGGCTGTTCTTGCTGATCTTCTGGGGAGGGGCCTGTTGCCGTGGTTTCAAAATGTCTCTGCCGGAGGCGGAATTGCCCCGCCCTTGCCCCCTCCCAGCTAAGTAATCTGCTCGGGTTTGCTCTCCGGGGCTTTTGTTCCCTGCGAGCTTTCCGTACAGCTTTGGAGGCGGAGAGTGAAAATGGCGGCCTCCCAATCTCCGCCCTGGAGGAGCCGAGAACTCGGGGCCCCGCTCCTCAGTGAACCCCCAGAGAAAAGCCGTCAGTCACTCCCGTCTCCCCGGTCTCCGGCTGCACTCCGTGCTCACCCGGCCTGTGACCGCGCGTTTCTATCTCTGGCACCCGACCCTGGATGGAGTCTCCAAACCCAGCAGATCCCTGCGGTGCACTCCCGCGCGGCTCCTCCCGGGGGAGGAAGGTGAGTCTCCCCAGATCTGCCGCTTGTTGGGTCCCTGCTGGAGGAGCAGGGGCCCGACTGTGCTGCGGATCACAGTTTATGGCAACCCCGAGCTGAGAGCCCGCGCCTGGGCTCCGCCTCTGCAGCCAGCTTCCCTGCTCCCTTACCTGGGAGCTCTGCCACACTCAGGCACCCCCCGTCTTTCTGTGACCCCGAGGGTCCTGAGACCACACTGTCCCGGAGGGTTCCACCCCCCGCTTAGCCACCAGAGTGACATCCCTCAGTGGAGCAGACTTTTAAAAGTTCCGATTTTGTGCTCCGCGGCTCTATCGTTTGCCAGAAGCGGCCGTCAGAGGCCCCTCCCCCGCCGTCTATCCTCCTGAATATCGCCTCGGATTCCCTTCTCCGCACGTCCTACCTTCCAGAAAGTGGTCGCTTTTCTGTTCAGAGAGTTGTTGCTATTCCTTTCTTCGATCTCCTGTTGGGTTTGTGGGTGTTCAGAATGGTTTGATCCCTATCCAGCTGAATTCCTGAGAGGAGACGAAATCCAGGTCTCCTACTCCTCCGCCATCTTGCTCCGCCCCCCCTCCTTTGATTTCAACATCTCCAGATTACAGTATTAGTTTTTGACTCATTTTAAATAGGAAACATTGAGAATTCTGGACACATACTGCCTCCCAAAGCAAGGGCCATAGAAACACAAAACCTACATAGAAATACAAAGCATATATTAAAATGCTCTTCAAATCTTCAAGTGTACATTGGAAATAAAATACCATATTAAAGATAAGCAACATCATCAATGCTTTGTTACTGTTATTGTAGCCTTTTGTTTTATTAACATCATATGGAAATTAAGCAACAGACTACAATGGGTTTCAAAGTGTTTGAAAAGCATGACAAAAAACATGGTGTGTTAATCTGCTTTAGAACCACAGTTATAATTACTTCCTTGCTTATCTGAAGGTAGCATTTATAAAAGTGTAGATAGAAACAGACATCAGAAGAATTCATTCTAAGGCATTGTGTTGAGCATCTCATTGCTTCTCTGTTGACCAATTGTTACAATATCAAAAATATTAGTCATAGACTCACAGGCTTAAAAATCGTGTTTCATGTTTCAAAAACAGTTTTTGGAGCTTCTGGTGTTAGTGCCACCAAGTGAAAACTTTGGAAGTTCTCATTCCCATTCTCACAGTGAAAAAAAGCTGAACAAACAGAAATCCAATGACTTTTTTGGACCCATCAGAAACTGAAGTCCCAGGACAAACCACCACCCCCAAATCTGGGTAGACAAGCAAGTCCAGAATCACAGTCTAGATCTCCTTAACTGGAGCAGGAGTCTCTGAACACGTAAACAGATGAGGACACTTACAAAATAATTGTGATTACTTGCTGGAGGCTGAGTGTGGACTAAGGTGAGAGTGAGAAGTTTTTTGGGGGCTACAGTCTGGCAGCGGGGAGAGTACTTTATTGTGGATTTTACAGCCAAGAACCACACGAGGTTCTCATGGTGAAGAGCCAGGAAAGATCCACTCATGACACTGTTAGGGGGGTAGAATTTTAAAATACATACAAGAACATCCTCCATAAGAGTTTACTTTTAAGAAGAAGACTTCTAAAGCTTTATCCCAACAGACTTATAAAATTCTATCCCAACAGTGTTATCACTCTTCTACCGCTTGAGGCTTCTTGACTCACCTAAGTGGGAAACAAAAGCTAAGAAACGCTTATAAAATTCACAGCCCAGGGACAGAGGCCCACTAAAAGACTGAGATTTAATCATAGAATTATAGCTTCTACTCCCCCACACTTTACCACATACCAACAGAGCTTATAGATGAGAGACCTATAATCCACAGAATCTCTCTGAGGAGATGTACTCAGGGAAGCTCAAATCAACAAGGGGGATTTAAAAAAGCAAGGATATTGGAAGAATTTGAAGACTCATGGCAACACAGATAACAGCAAACATTAGACACAGCACAACCCGTAGCCAGATAAACATACTTTAGGCCAATATATGTCCAGCTGTCAACAACAAAAAAATGTATATACTGTACTGTTGTTTTTAATTAGATCTTATTTTTCTCTACATAAATAAATCCAAACACATGAATCAAGAACACATTTTAAGGAACAGTTTTACAGTAGTAACTGAAAGGGAAGAATAGAATTTCCCAGATATCTTAGACTCTCAAAATATTTTGGATTGAATATATATTCCATTTCAGGTAAGATAAAAGTGTTAGTCAGGATTATATACACTGTTGTTTCATTTATTACCTTTTATTTATAAGATTGACCTTCTTATAAATATTTATGGAAGAAAAACAATTTTTTAAAGTTTTCTTGTGCCAGGACACAAGATTAATAAATTACGTCCACCTTCAAAGGGAATAAATATAAGCTAGAAATAATAAGTCATAGAACCTGAGCTTTAGAAAAAACTCACCAAGTCAGCTGACTGATGTTTACTGTCATAGAGGCATAGATCCTGGTGTTAGTTGGGAGGTCTACAGAATTGACCTGTAGCACATAGCAACAAAAGTGTATGTAACCCATTTAATTTGTTCTATTTAATTAAAAGACAGCCTGGAAAATAAAAAAATATTCAGTAGCAACCAAAGTGTGGGAGTGTTTTTATGTCAGATGTGGGAAAAGTCCAGAGCAACTTTGATTAAATATGGTATTTTGGCATTTTGGAAACTAAAAACTAGATTAGTTACTACAGTATTAAAACAAAAATGCCAAATACCTGAAAAAATAACAAAGCAATGAAATTGCTAACAACTTAACACTCTCTGAATTAACATTCTACAGAATCTAACCTATTTTCCTAATTTCCTAATAAATATTCAATATCCTAAGAGGATCGAAAGGAGAATTAACAAAATTATCATGAAGAAAGATACAAGCTTCAATTGAACTAGGTTTATAGGTACATAAAATAATTACTGCAACAACACTGACAACAACATTAGTTAACACGAGTTACCTCAATTCTGCACAAGACAACACTGGATTGCTCGTTTTCCAGACTTAAAATATTAGTATCACCACATTTGACTTTAAAAATTAACCTTTAAGACCCTTTGGGATTTTCTTCTGCTTACTTCTCCAGTGTCATGCCACCCTCTCTAAATTCAACTCACTCTAACTATTCAGCACTTCCTCTGGTTTTATGAATAATACCCTGAGGTCATGGCATGAGCTTTCTACTGTGCCAGAAACCCTTTGCCTCCTGTTCACCAGCCAACTCTAATTAATTTCTCAGATTGCATTTGAAATATTCCTTTCTGAGGGAGGCTTCCTTTGACACTATAGCCTGATGCTCAGAGTAATTCATTAGGTCCCCTTTAATTGCTCTAATAAGTCTTTTATTTCCCTTTTGTAGTTTTCTCTTGTAGGTATGGTCTTTAATGTCTACCTTCCCTTCCAGACTGTAAGTTCCACAAAGGCAAGAACCAAGCCTTCTTTGTGACCTCTCTTTTCCTGTTTCTTAGCAGAGTAGCACAAAGAGAAAGTTTAAAAGTAATAATCAAATATAAAAATGATCTTGTGATGCCTCTCAGAACTTCATCAAACAAAGGAAGATATGAGGTTTAGAGAATTTAAATACAATTCTCATGGTCATATTCCTGGTAAACAAGAAGTCCGTTTCAAACCCAGGTGTGCCTGAACTCAAAGCCTATGCTTTTCATATTTTAAAAATAGACAACAAATAACATGACACATAATGTTTTGGAAAATGCACCTACTCTTTGAAAGATGTAAAATTAAATCATCTGGTAGGTTTGGGTTATAATTGGCTTTTATAAAAAAATAGGCTTACTGAGGTTTACTTCACATATAATAAACTTCACCAATTTAAATTATACAATCAGACATGTTTTTCAAATGTATTCAGTCATATAACAACCGTTAGAATCAAGATATAAAACATTTCCAAAACTCAGTAAGTTCCCTGGTGCCCCTTTGCAGTCAGTCTCCTCCACCCATACTTGGACCCTGGCTAACATTGATCTGTTTTCTGTCACAGGAGTTTTGCCTTTCCTAGAATGTCTTAAAAATGTAATCACACATTATGTGATCTTTTATGGTTAGCTTTCACAGTTTTTGAGATTCATCCAGATTGTATATACTTTATTCTTTTTATTGTTGAAGAGTATTACATTCATATAAATATGCCACATTTAGTTTATCCGTTCACCTGTTGCTAGGCATATTGGTTGTTTCAAGGTTTCAGCAATTGTGAATAAAGCTGCCTTAAATATTTATGAACAAATCATTTGTGGATATATGTTTTCATTATATCTTCAGCAATACCTAGGAGCAGAATGGCTGGGTTATATGGTAAGAATATGTATAACTTTATAAGAACCAGCAAAAAGTTTTCCAGAGTGATTATAAAATTTTACATTCCTTGTAGTAAGATATGAGATTATCTATCATTCCACATCTCATTTTAAGTGTAATTTTGTTGTTGTTGTTTTGTAAGAAGAAACAAGTATAGAGATGATAGAGATTGTTAATATGTTAACTTGGTTTTGGATCTGTCTCAGAGGAGCGGTGTGATCCTGGTAGCATTTGAAAAGCCAGTTTATTATTTTTTTATTATGTTATGTTAATCACCATACATTACATCATTAGTTTTTGATGTAGTGTTCCATGATTCATTGTTTGCGTATAACACCCAGTGCTCCATTCAGTACGTGCCCTCTTTAATACCCATCACCAGGCTAACACATCCTCCCACCCTCCTCCCCTCTAGAACCCTCAGTTTGTTTTTCAGAGTCCATCGTCTCTCATGGTTCGTCTCTCCCTCCGATTTCCCCCCCTTCATTTTATGTTTGGGATTTATGTGAAATTTCTATGAAGGATAAAACTTTACTCTCTTATCAAGCTAACCCTACCCAGCCCACTGATTCTTTATTAAAATCTTGTTCAATCACCTTTTCTGCAACAAGAACAAAAAAATAAATTAATTCAAATGCAATGTGGTATGCACTTAAAACTGTTATAAAAGAGAAATGTTCCTTGTCTTTATATTATAGTTCAATATACCAGTGGAAACATGGTATGCAAAGTCTAAGTTATTGTGTTAATTTGCTAGGGCTGCCATAACAAATCACTACAGTTTGAGTGGCTTAAACAACAGAAATGTGTTGTCTCACAGTCCTTAAGTCTAGAAGCTGAAATCAAGGTGCCAGCAAGATTGATTTCTTCTGAGGGGTGTGAAGAAGAATCTGTTCCATGTCTCCCCCATAGTTTCTGGTGGATTGCTGGCATCTTTAGATTATAGAAGCATCACCCCAATATCTTCCTTTATCTTCACATTTTTTTCCCTGTGTGTGCATGCTTATGTCCAAATTTGCCCTTTTAAGCATACCAAACTAATAACCTCATTTTAACTTGTTTGCCTCTATCTCCAAATAAAATCACATTTTGAGATACTGGGGATTAGGATTCCAACAAATAATTTTGGAGGATACAATTCAACCAATAATAGTTACATGAGATCCAATGATGGCTGTGCTTATTATCATAGTGTTAAGTAATAATTACTTGTAAATTCATAGTAATGTTAAGTGAAAACATACATACAAGCTTCTTTATAACTGAATTGCTTTTAACAAGATTTCATTTTTATGGATTTCTTTAAGAGTAAGAATATTTCAGTGATAATGATGATGAAAAGTTTTGAAAACAATTTTCTTACTATTATGCAAAGCAAAAAGAAAAGCATTTAGAAAATTCTAAAATTGATAAATATAGGTTTTATTGGAGGTAGCAAATTATTTAATGTTAGATAATGGATTATATTTTAAATGCAGTAAATATCTGTTTAGGTGTTTATTTTTGAAAATTATGAAATCAATGGCATACGAAGAAAAGTTATATAATTGTAATAATTTCATAAAGAGGGTTCAAATGTAATCATGTATATCATTTTCTAAGTTCAAATGTTTTTATAAAAGTTATTTTAATTAAAGTGGTACCCTGATTTTCATATAATTATAAAACAACTCACATCTAATTCTAAACTGTAGTAATTGATCCTAGAGTGAGATTTATTCTGTGGTTATGGAAGGCAATGGCATTTACAACAGGAATAAATTAAAGCAGATGAGAAAAAATTTATTCTATGTAATAATACTTCAATATATTCTTAAATGACTATGCCAATCCATATTCATCAATAAAAGATATGGTGTGTGCAAAAAAAATGAACAAAATTTATCACCAAGAAATAGCCCATGTTTTACAAGCATAGAAATTGTTGTATTAAAATCTATGTGCATTTCTTCTTCACTATGTGCTATACTCAAGGTATTAAAAAATATGGTCAGAAACAATTTGTTAAACACTATTTCTTTTATACTATGATTTAGAGAGAGAATTTGGGAATATTTTCTATTGTTTTAGATGAACTTTGCTTTCCAGTATTCCTGTCTCTTTAAAGAAATGGCACTGTGCTTCATTCTATTATGTGTACTTACTAAAATTCTAATAATTAATTCAATGAGTTAAGTCTAATTTTTGCAATTAAAAATTTTTGCAAAGAACTGTTACATTAATACACTTGGATTCCAATTCTGAATGCAAGATTAGTACTTATTAACAGTATATAGCATGCAAAATAATGCCCTCTCCCCAAGACATCCACATCCTAATCCCTTGAACTTGTGAAGATGTTACCTCATGTCAGAAAAATGACTTTGCAGCTGTAATTATGTTAAGGATTTTGAAACAAGGAGATTATTGTGAAATATCCAGGTGAGTCCAATGTAATCACAAGTGTCCTTATAAATGGAAAAGGGAAGCAGAAGCATCCATCAAATAAGGAACTATGATGACAGAAACAGAGATCAGAATGATGTCATAGCTGGCTTTGGAGATGAATACAAAACCTGAAAGATTTTATAAGAACCCAAAAACATCATCACCTAAGAAGCTTCAATTGACACTTATAAATACTTCACCCAACCGCAAAAGAATACACATCTTTTCCAGCACTAACAGGATACACACTACATCATATCTGTGGATTGGAAGATTTAACACAGTAAAGGTGACAATTCTCAAAATCTTATCAATATCCCCTCAAGTTTTGGTAGATATAAACAAGATTATTCTAAAATTTATCTGTAAAAGCAAAGGAACTGAAATAGCTAGAACAATTTTGAAAAAGAAGAATAAAGTAGAAGGAATCAGACTACAGACTTCAAGACTTACTATCAGTAATACAAAACTGTGTGATATTGGTGGGAGCATAGACACAGAGACCAAAGAAACGAGAGAGCCACAAAATGGACCTATACAGATATGCCCAAATGACTTTTGACAAAGATGCAAAAGCAATTCAATCAAGGAAAGATAGCCTTTTCAACAAATGGTGCTGGAGCAATTGGATATCCAATAGATAGATAGATAGATAAATAGATAGATAGATAGATAGATAGATAGATAGATAGATAGATAGATA